>NC_141773.1:18272400-18573700 GCF_051362555.1 Lingula anatina | reverse complement strand
GGTGCTGCATAAGCGGTGTAATGCCACCTCTTATCATTTAGTATTATAATCATTAACTTTACTACCCTTAACGTAAGGCCAACCGGGTTGTTCGTTGATTTCAATAATAACCAGGACATCTAAATAAACGTGCAACAGAAATTTTGCACTACCTATTGTAGCCATCGTGCGGGCATCCCCTTTCAGGTTGTACAAGTTAAAATCAAATTCTAAATGGCTGACGGGAGTAAATATGACACGCTAACAGAAACCTTCAATTATACTCTTCCAATTCTCACCTTGAGTAAGCTTGTTAAGTAGTTCACATCTATTAGGCCGTCTTTGTCTTCCCTTATTCTTTCTACCTTCAACCCGTTCTCCTTCCATGGCAATATGTTGGAGTGATGCTCGTACGGGCCAACGAATACCACCTTTAATTTCATTAGAAAAAAATTGAATAAAATGTCTTTTTTGCGTTATCAATTATTTTTTATTCTGTTCGCTTGTGTGATTGTGCGTAAGCACGTGTGCGCGTAAGCAGGTACACATGAATATGTATGTCTATAATATATGGCAGAGAGAGTTAGTTTAAATAGTGCAATATGTGAATCGCATTGGCTAAAAACAGAGATATCCTATTTATGTGGCATATCTAGCAGATATCTTACCGTATTTGTCTCGTCGAAGTCTTGTGAATGTAACCCCAAGACATTAAGAAGTTTATGTACTGCGCCCGTCGTCCCGCTTCCAACAAATATCACCACGTCATCCTCGGAGGCGTTGACACATTTCTTTATGATGTCCCTTCAAGCAAATACACATAAGTATTAAGAATAATAGTAAGTAATGTTATAATATAATTTCTTGTTTATGTAAAAGTTTTAACTGTACATTGATGTAGTTGAAATATTAACATTGTTCAAATTTATTGTTTGATTATTTTTTTCGGCCAGTTTTCATGTCACTTGGCGTGTAGTAGCAAAATGGTAAAGGTGATTTAAAAAGTGTTTTATGAGCGTGCGTTTGAATTCGTGAGTGCCTGTAATGTGAACTCACCTTGCGCTATTTCTAAACTTGGTAGTTTGCAAGGAGACGATAGAGGTGGTGGTGTGTGTGTTCCCGTAGGTCGGATATACATAGTCCGTGATGTAATCTTCGATGAACCGCAGAGGTCTGAAAAAAAAAAAAAACGTTCGAAAACACCGTTAGGTCGAAACATGGATTGACGAATTGTTAAGACCAAAATGACGACTTCGGCATTTTAGCAGTAAAATTTTGACACTCAAAATTATGCTTTAATATTCGCTGTTTGTCCATAATAAACATTTAAGGTATTTAATCTATCAGTGTTTGAAGAAAGGGCTAATAAGGCGCGCAGATGTTGGATGGGGGGGGGGGGGGGTCCATGATATGAGGGTACTTGATACAGGTACTATGCCATTTCTCATGATGGGTCAACATACGGGTTAAAAACGTCAGTTTTTCATCCCTTCCTTAGAGATTGCAAACTACACGACTATAAAGATACGATGTACGCGGATGCCTGGGATAGGCAGAGTTGATAATTCGTATCTTACCTCGTAATTCAAATTGAAGTGCCATCGTAATTGATCGGACTTTTAAATTAACATATCTCTGGGACATCACCGCTTTAAATTATTCACCTTACAAGTCCACCAAGCGTCGGTCTTCCAACTAACGGGGCTATTGTTAATTGAAGCCGTAAATTACTACATGACACTGAAAGGTGATGCGGCACTGTCGTATACAGCGTCGTCAGCTTAGTGCTCATTCCCGTGAAAATTATCGGTCTACGTAGATCGACCCAACTCCGCAGGAATTCTCGCTGAATGCAATCAGATTAACAGACTAACACGTCTCCTCCAAACGTTAAGTAGAATACAGAAAAGCTTGTGAGTATACGAGTACGTTCAGAAAAAGAGGAGGCGTGTCAATCCGTTAATTTGATTGCATTCAGCCAGTGTCCCCGCGGAGTTGAATCGTAGAATATAGTTTCATTTGAGATGAGCCCTACACTGGTTGAAGTGCGTTTATTGTGTCGGTGTTTGTAGTTGCTATGGATGAGGAGTAGTACTTACTTGCCAGAGGCTGTGTAGTCGCAGTACGTGACTGAAATAATAATAATAATAATAATAATAATAATAATAATAATAATAATAATTCGTACTTAATTACATAAGAAAGTAAACACCAAATAATGACAAAAACAAATTCTGATTTAATGTGCCTGGTAGTGAACAGTATTTGATATTGTTTGAAGTTTTCACTCTTCTTCTTGTATCTATTTTCTCACTTATCAATTTCTTTGCACGTGTCCGAACTGAATCGAAGTAGCCGCAACTTGTGAAAGCAAGAATATATCATGATCAGTTTCAGGCATATATAATAAAGACAGAGCGTGCCATGAGTCAACTTAATAAACTGAATAAGTGATAGATGAAGTGACAATAATGACAATGGGGATGTGACTGACCGGATCTCACCTTGAACTACTTATTATAAGGACACATGAAGTGTATTATTTGCTGTGTACACTAGTCGCTAGTCAGAGTCAACATTCTGATAATCCGGGAACAGCAGAGAAAAGTCACGGCGATTGAGACGCCGTCTCGGCTTTGCCACACGTACAAATTGTAAAGTGCATAATGCCCAAGTTGTGCTCGGCCTACCCTTTTCAGCATAATGTTCCCCATAGGTAGTAAAGATAATTAGGTGCCCAAAATTGTTATTTAAAAGTATCGAAATCAAAACAAGGTACCTGGTCGGGTTCCAAAGGGCCCTTCAAAACTGACGTCGTTTCCAATCACATTTTCTTTGACGTAGTTGATGAGTGCTTCTCCTCTTCTGTCCTCAAGTCCATACTGAAGTAATAGAAAAAAATGTACATATAAAATAAATGAATAAATAAATATGATAAAAAAGCGCTACATTTGAAACATTTGTGAGGGGGCGTGGTGGGATAGGACGGGAATTCCTCAAGGGACACGTAGACCCAAATGAATTTATATTTTCAATCAGTCACTCGGCTAACCGGAAAGTTGTAGGTGACTGTTGAATTTCTTAGTTTTTCCCACGAACGGCGAAGCATCGCTTACAAGGTAGTGTTCGCCTCCGGTGCGGAGACGGGGGTATGATTCACTGGTCGGATCCAGTCCCAGCCCATCGTAAATATCGCACCTAATATCTCTGATCAGGTCAAAACAGGGTCAAATGGAATTTCGGTATCTAAGCATGAAAGCGTCTGTATGATAACAGGAAAGGTAGTCCTGGAAAGGGATGAATATAGCATCTGCCGACACTCATCTTCATGTTCTCAAAACCTCTGTGTTGTCATTGCTGTGATATACATTAAGAAAAGATAAGTCGAAGATAAGTGCGCCAGTCGTTTAAATTATGAGAGTTTTATGACACGGTAATGCTAATGTAGCCTCCTTGCACTTTCATTCGACCTTGATAGCACTGAAGGACAAGGGGTGCAAATAAGGGAAAGCCCACATCAACCATCTTAAAAAAAAATTTTTTTTAAATGCCTTCGAATTTGTAAACACGTCGATTAACTTCTGTAATCTCGTGTAGACAGCCATTTAGTTAATCGTAGTATACTAATGAAAAAATAAATGATTATTAGGAAGAGATAAAAAGAAAAAAAAACAAAAAATGGTATGATAATTTAATAAAATGCCCCATCGATAGCATCGTTCGCATTAAGTTTGGCATAATGAAAGACGTATAAACGCATAACTCTCCGGACTGTTTGGTAATTTGCGCATATTTTAATATGTTAAAACATCAAAATGTCATGGACCGTTTATTATGAAACAGTTAAATTCTCATTAAACTGAAATAGTCATTCCCATGCACATTATCGAGGGCATTATTTGTCACGGTGAAGGGTCCTTTTATGACAGTCTTACTCTTTTAGAAAGTCCATTAATTTTTTCCATTCTATATGGCAAAGGAAAGGGAAGTAAATAACGCTAATGTATTTACCTATACAAATTTAAGCAAGATGTATCTAAAACATGACCATTAGTTTTAATTGATGACTTCAATATGATAAATGGAATGCACAAAAGACGACTTTTCGATATTACCGATGAAATTCCAATTTAACCCAACGACATAAATACGCAGAATGAACTGTGGGAAAAGGAAAATAACTTGACATGTGTCGACCTCTGCGCGAGGGCTTAATATTAAATTTTTGATATTAAAAATAATAGTAATAGTTAATGATAATAATAATAATAATAAAACATATGCATATTAAAATATTTTACGTAGACTGATACTTCAACTTTTAAAATATTTTTCACAGGTAGACATTAGTTGCGGTACTTTATTATCCCGAGGCGTAAATCGCGTAATGCTAATGGAATGCAAGTTTCTTTTGCAACCTGACAAGTGCATTAAATTACCAGCGCTGATACACGTAGTTTGCTGACAGTTTGATAGTTCACCCTGTATGTTTTCGGAACGACACTTACTCGTTCTTCTGAAGGTCCCGTTTCAACAAATAGCCCAAGGCGAAAGCTAATCTTAACTTTCAGACAAAAAGTCGGGTCTTCTTGCACCCCATTTCCATAGATTAGATCGACCTACTTTAGATCGACCTAACTCCCTGGGGGTTCACGCTAAATAGCTGTCAGCCGGGCGGACACGAAAGTTAATTACCCCCTTAAAGCTTGTATTAGGCGGGACGGGCATTTAAGTCGGATTATCTGAAGGTAGTCTAGTGAGACTCCCCGCGGGGATAGATCGATCTAAAATCTATGGGAATAGAGCCCAAGTGGACTCACTAATAGCAATAGTGTGCCAAGTAAATGGTGATTTTAGGCCTGTGTTACCAAATGTTAGAAGTGACTACCGCTGTTACGTAGAATGAACGCCATTAGGTTCTGGTAGGCCTCTACATATTTATCCTGACTTGATAAGAACTAAAATATCGGTACTAAAAGTGAAGAAAAGCTGTCAACTCAAGCAACCTGAGTCATTTTTGAAACATGGCCCGTATCACGTTAAAACGCACCTACATATACTTTGTCGATTTAGGGCCTTTTTCCAAGCTTTGATGCTGGCTTATTGAAAAAAAGGCAGACGAGACGAAGAAAAGAAAACCCTTAAGGCAAATTAAGGGCAGGAATTTATATGGAAAAATTATCTGTAGTATGATGCAACATAGGTAAACGTATGGAAAATTTTAAATCATTTAAATCGTCAACGAGAAATTGTAGGTCAACGAATGACCCCTTCGCCTGCGGTCAAATCAGGCAAAAATGGAGAAGCTTACGATCTTCTACTTATACACCACAGAAGTTCCCGCAATTTTCACCGACTATCTCTCGTTTTCGGCCAAAATATCCCCAACTCTATGCAAAATATCTATATCAACAACGCATTATTGGCCGTTCACCAAGAAGACAGAACAATTTAAAGAAATCATTTGTTAGTCCTTACCTCTTTCATCTGGTGGAGAGCCACCTGTCCCATTGGTATTTTAAAACGATCTTTAAAAAAATTAGAAAAATATTTTTCTGAACTCCTGTGAAATGCAAATAACTTAAAATTCTCTTAAATTGGTTTATCAAAATTGTCTTCGTGTCTTTTCTTTATGCGTCTATTGTCTCTGATTCTTAATGCAGGCCCTGTTCTTCGTCTGACCTTGACAAGCGCTGAAGTTATCTCCTACCAGCTATACGTTTATTTAAATGTGCCGGTTTTATAAATAGCTTGCGGTATCACTGGAAATCAACGCGATACCATCGTTCACGTCAGATATGTATGCGGAAGAGTACGTTAAGCAGTAAACAAGGGGCGTAATACTATTCCTTATTGGGTTACCCGCAACCTTGGGTCACTGACACTCCTAAACAAGTGCGGTCTAATCGGCGCTTAACTACAGTGTTATTTTTTAAATTCTATTGCGAAATGTGTTTTTAAAATAGATAATAAGATGTGAAATGAGTAAATAAATAAAGATAACTAGTGCTATCAAAATAACAACAGAATCATAGACGCACAGTATGCTCGGATGACAGATGTGAATGTGTAAAGGTCGTTCCGTTAAAGTCCATATTCTTTTGATGGCGGATGGGACGCGCTGTTACCAGGATCCTTATTTCCAAGGGACAGAGTTAGTCACCGAAATTACTGTTACTTCTAAGGAAAACGACGGAACGATGATTCAAGGGCAGTAATTAGTATTTTGTATGCTTAGGCCATATCATATGACTCAATAATGCTTCGGCAAACATTTAAAGATAAATTCAATAATTAACATTTTTGCCTGCTTTGGCCGCAGGCGAAGGGGTCATTCGTTGACCTACAATTTCTCGCTGACGATTTTTAAATTTAAAAATGATTTCAAATTTTCCATACGTGTACCTATGTTGACCAGACATTTTTATTGAAATGTGCTCTATAAGTAGTACCGTTTCACCCATATATACATTTATATGTATATTTACATGCTCATTTGGTTAACTATTTATTTTGCTATTCCTCTTTTTTTTTTATCTATTTGAATAGCTGTTCACCCACTTAATTATTTCTCAATTTATTTTTCCATTTATCTAAATGCTCAATCATATACTTATTTACGCATCTGCATATCTATCTACGTTTGCTGTCTGGGGCATTGTTCATAAAAAGATGAACAGATGTCTTAAGTAGGTAATAAAAACAGTTCACAGCATGTTTAAAATGGCGGAATATGACCACATTTGTAATATCAAATGACTATTCCCCCCCCCCCCCTCCCCCCCAAGAAAATGTATTGATGTTTAGATTTGTCATACCATTTGGGTACATCGACATGACAAGTGAGTTAGACCCTATGTTTATATTTAAATAAAACAGGTGTCATAGTACATATGTTTGCACAGCAAGTAACCCGGAATAAACAGTTGCATAATGAAAATGTGACTTTCAACATGGTGATCGATCATTCAGCCGTTCAAGTTGGAAAATTTACGAAAGAAAAACCAATAAATAAAAAAGAAAAAAATGTCTTTTTGATGATGTCTGATCTCTTATTGATAGCACAGTCACTTCTCTATTACATATGGGATGTGTACTCCCCCCCCTCTTCTTGGACGCTCTAAAACCATAGGCTGTATAGGTATGCAGTAACCTTGTTGGGAGAGAGAGAAAGAGAGAGAGAGAGAGGGGGGGGGGGGGTGAGGAAGGCAAGGGCATCAGAGTGAGGTATTGCTAACATTGCACTGTATTATTAGGCCTACACGAAATAAGGTTTTCTCGGTCGACCTGATCAGGGTCTTTTCAAGGGCGAGTTCTTTTCAACAGGAACGACCAAACAAAGCAAACAATGGAGGCACTAGTGCACTAAGGGCACATAGTAGCGTTATGCAGAGGTCGCTTTTTTTTTTCAATCATTTTGTATAGTGTCTTTGCATACGAATTTACCAGCGGCTTTGCGTGTGCGGATTCGGAAAGGAAATTGTTCGCAAAAGATCAGAACAGGGCACATATGTAGATATGATTTTCATGTGTCATTCTCGAACCATAGTATTTTGTCTCCATGGATACACAGGTATATCGACAGGTACTACTATGAACTCTTAATCACATGCGTCCACGGGATCTTACCTAAAATTGCTGTCATTGAATGATTGATAATATTTTTCCGCTGCCAAAGCAACTCGTCAATCTTTATAATGTTATTATATAAATTAAAATCAGCTCTCTTTCAATATTTTAATTCATCCATGAGTAAGTAGTCTTTAAGCTGGATGGATTACAAGAATTGGGGAAACGTATGAACGTCATTTTCAGTTTGAATGCGGGATGGGGCACATTAATATAAAGACCCAGGGTGAATAGATACATGCATCAGACTCAAGTATGCCTGCATATTACTATTTTTTTGCATACATAGACAAACAGGCAGGGTCAGACCAAACGACAGAAAATATACGAACCACAGGTTGCTGACATAGGGCTATAACTTGGCATATGCATATTATTCAACTCCTTATTTCATAAAAAATTAAAAATATTATGAATTAGATCAGATTTGATTAAATTTAGGAGCACTATGTGTAGTGGCTCTTCGCAGGACATTTGATAAAAGGGCGTGTGACTGCGCGTTATCAACGTCGACACAATTGAGAGCAATTTATACTATCTCCCCAATAATTTATATATATGTCTTCATCAACGGGTCATTATTCCCTTGTGAAATGAAGGGCTAGTCAACGTCAATATCTAACTATAAATAAAATATCATAATCGGTGTCAAGCGTACACTGGGCGAGATAAATTACCGTCATTTCACACCCGTTAAAAATCATTTGTTGGTTTGTTTGTTTATTTTGTTATCGCCGAGTTACTGAACACCTTTGGAGAAAGAAAACAGTTATTTGTGCAGTGAGTCAAGGGGGTCAGTCACCTTTCTGCGAAGACATGAAGGAAAGAGCGCCTACGTTGACGCTCGTAGGTGTGGCAAGTTACAGAAAACATGGCAAAGTCAAATTTTCCAAGCTGAGACGCAAATTCTGACAAAACGGTGCAATACCAAGACGTAGGACCTTTCTGGTATAGTAAAAGAAAGTTTATGAGGAGACTATCTCGATATCATTAAAACCGCATCGTTCATAATTAGATAAGCGAATTTTATAACAGGATTATCATGTTTTTCGTGACATCTCATTCATAATTCAAGCACTAAGTACCGCACTTGTTACATTTAATTATTTAGATACACGGTTCAGATACCTACGGCTATGATCCAGTATCCTAGATTCGCATTTTCACTAAATATACTAAAGATGCTCTTCTAGGTAAGAACCTTTCTGCGAGCTCTCAGATTTATCAAGCTAGATTCACCCTGAAGAACAAATATAGTCTACCTGTACTTTCATCTATTACGATGGTTTTATCTGGGCACAGCCCGGAACTAACAGTATCTTGATTTAACATGGATTTACCTTCGCCAAAGATCATTTGTAATTTGTTTATTTTAATTAAAAAAGACTCAGAATGTTCGAGTCGCTCCACATCGCGAAGTTAATTGAACATTTTCGTTTAAGCCAAGGACGCGATAAGAGGAGAAAGGCCATCGATATCAGGATTAATCAGAGCTGTTTGATTACGGAACGTTCGAGTCGTCCCACACCGGGAAGTTTAAACCAGTAGTTGGACATTCACCGATAAGCAAATTTTATGATCCTGTTTTTGCGTGTCAAAGTATGTTTTAATACGTGTATTTATGACCTAAATTGCTTTCTATGTTCATAAAATGAGTTGTTTTTTAAACTGATTATGTCAAGCTATAATTTTTCATAGTCTGGTATGCAGTCCAGACAGCGTCTCTAAAGGTGTGAAAACTCAGTAATGATCAAGCTATAGGAGAGATACAGGTACAGAGATACAACTTAAAGCGATTGCAACTGATTTTCGTCGCAAATTCTGATTAAGAAAAGAAAAGTATTAAAGATGCAGTGATATTTTGATATGGATAGCTTCGAAAAAATTGGCTAATTTTTCTCAGAGTGCAAAAATTTTACCTTTGCTATAAATTATTGGATTCTTTTTACTTTCAGCAACAGAAATGGTGGATGAGAAATTAAGCTTATAAATCAATTTTACAGGAATATTCTAAAATCTGCATGGCCGACATGCCTATATTTATAATTAAATAAGTATAAGTTAAACTGCATTTATTGAAAATAAAGGTAGTAAAAGTATAGTATTTTCGATGCTTTCATGTTTTTTTAAAATCTTACAGACTACCTTATCTTGAGTCACCGCCTATTTTTTCAAAAATCTATATCCAAATTCGGTCTAAGATTCTTTTGCGAAACCAGAGCCTGGTTATTAACAACCGAAAATGAGCCGTTCTGCTAGTCCTTTACATGATTTAGCACTCTCCGCGTGTTTACATATATGATATCACATTTTTCTAATCGTTTGCTTTGTCGATAGTACGCAATAACAAATAATGTTATATTCTCTTACCTGTTCAAAATGAGACATTAAAAAAATACCCCATTGCTCTAAGCAACACTGAGGAGGCTGCTCTCCTTTTTGTCGATATCTGACGTATGCAATGCGTTTAATCGTTTTGTTTAGCGTTTACAGTGATTATATTTTGTCCAGCGCAATTTTTGCACGTCGGAAAACTCTGGGAACTATGTGAAATAAAGGGGATTGTGCCCGAGGAAGATGTCCAACAGACTACCTGCGAAAGGGAATGACCCACTACCTGGAAGTTATAAGGTCCCCGAACAGCTTTGGCTTGTGTCGTAGTGGTCAATACTGCCTAGCTGAACTGTAACACTTATCAACTGAGAATACGCCCCGTAAGCGAAATATGGTATTAGTATAGTTTATACAACTCTAGACAATTTAGGTCTCTCAGTTCTTCTCCAGAATATATATTTAAAGGAGAATATATGCAAATATATACATACAAATATCAATAAATACAGCACATCCAGCTATTTATCTTCAGCTTAACGATAAATATTAAAAAAGATACCTGGGGATTAGGTTGTTTTAGATTTTAAAGATTATTAATTATGTAATGTTCTGAGGACTATTTACCTTCATTCCCTTCTTCTTTGCTTTCTTTTTGTTTTCCATTCCTTAGGTCGCTGTGAATCTGTATTTTTGACTCTCTGTCTAGTTCTCCGTTACCTGAATGGGGTCTGTTAGTAAAATGATGTTACACCGCCTATGTTTTCAAAAATCTATATCCAAATTCGGTCTAAGATTCTTTTGCGAGATTGTTTGCCCTCTTGTCTGTAAAATGATATCCCTTGGTATTATAAGAGCTTTTTTAAATCTTTCCTCAAACAGAATACGGGGGTAAAAAAACAGGTTTGTTTCGCAACGTTGTGCATTAGTGCGCACAGTTTACCATTTTGTGTGACAACTGCGGGTTTTGGCCTCAGGCGCGACCTTTTATAGCCGTCGCCATATATGGCGGAGAGCTAGCACGAGTTTCCGCCCAGTGACGCGCCTGATTAACCCCGACCCTCCATGCGCAACCGGACGTCGTATCAGTCAGCCTTGCTATCTTTTATTCATATACCGCATATCACAGGTATTTGTTATTTGTTCTGACGTTCAGCGACCTTTCTTTTTCTTTTGTGCAGGTCTTAAAGAACAAGTGGTACCCCACCTGTCTACATCTTTAAAAGCGCCTAGTGCCGGAAACAATATGCCTCGGGAGACCTATCTTATAAGATATCAGAATCTCTTAAAATTTTCTCTTCTTTACCAAATTCTTCATTTTTGTTTCAACCTTGTCCAAGATGGAGAAATTAGTTGTTCATTTGGATAATACGCGACTGCGATTAGTATTCTTATGTTGAAGATACAGAGAAAAAAATGTAAATTGGACCATTTCAATCATAAAAGACTCCACCCATGACTTTATCTGTATTCACCTTTAGTATTTGATTGGAGCCAGGGATTCGTGCAATTTTTATTTGCTCACAGGTCCCATATTTGAAAGCGATACCCTAATTTCTAATTTGCTCTCGTTTTTATCATATCAAAGGAAAGCCAGATAATTTCCGATAATTTTTGATGATATTGATGAAATTAAGCTTAACATTAAAATCTCGATGGATGCTTACATGCGTTTATCCCTTTATTTTCTTCCTCTTATACAAGAGTGACTTAATCATTTTTATTTACAAACCTACACAA
This sequence comes from Lingula anatina, assembly GCF_051362555.1. Lineage (NCBI taxonomy): Eukaryota > Metazoa > Brachiopoda > Lingulata > Lingulida > Lingulidae > Lingula > Lingula anatina. The sequence goes on along the minus strand of NC_141773.1, from coordinate 18,562,021 downwards.
ACGTGCTTAAAGTAAATGTTGCGCCTTGGACAGTTATCGTTTAAAATACCAATACATTCCCTCATTAAGGCCCTAGGTCCTAAAAACCCACACCCCGGGGAAGGCACAACTACAACCAAAGGTGCTCGATGAATTTAGGAGGTTGGGAGGTGAACACGTATATTCTGTTTAAGAGGGTCATTCAAGTGAACACAGTTACATAGTGTTGCATGAGAGCACCTGACCTCCGAGGAGTCTTTTCACACCAGCGTCAGGGGCTTGCACGACAATACACGCTTTCGGAGGTTCCCTTTCACAGGATCCAACTGACAATACTGTATCGCGCGACGGGGGCTAAATGAAGCGTTATCAAAATCACTGGCCCAGAAGTTACACAGTTGTACGAAATTGTAAAAATTGTTTGTTGACACATTTGCCCTTTAAACGATTTTATTTCAAACAAAGAGACAGAGGTCTCAGGTAAGCCCAAGAACTAAGGTTTAAAAAATACCAGCTGTTTTAATTCATTAAAAGAACTGTCTTGAAAATAGGCTCGCCCCTTGGTGCCCGGCCGTTATTACCTGTTCGTGTGAGTTTTGTTTTGCAAACAGCAAAACCACAAAAGAGAATGAACAACCAATGCAAATAAGCAAATGATCAACACACAAAAACAGCGAAGCACAACAAGGTGTTTTAAGGCGTCTTTTTTCTAAAAAGCAGCATATGAAAATAGTCTGTTTTGTTGATTTGCGTAGACCCCGGAGCGTGCCCAATACGAACTTGCTCCACACCAATATCACGGAAAATGTTGAAAAGACAGGCACTAATAGGGCACGCACACGTAGCTATATCTACTTGGGGCTGTCAGAACAAGCTGATTCGGGAACTAACAAATCTGCGTGTCAAATATGGCCGTCCCTCTTAAAGCAATATCGCCAATCTCCAAATGGACACCCCGTCTCCACACGAGCCATCCCTGCAGGGGCCTTGCAATTAAACCTCGTAGCCGAGGTTTAAACCGTTTAATGTCAAGATCCCTGCAGGCCTGGCACGTGTGGTAGGCGGGGAGACCATGAGGGAACTATGCGGCATTACTTTTAAGAAGGGTTGGTCATATTTAATCCGCGGACCAGTTAGTTCGCGGATCATTTGTTCTGAATGCTGCCTAGCTGGCGTCTGGGAGATGCCGCTTAGATATAGGCTGCTGGTAGGGGTAAGACAATCGAGGGGATAGCACAGTAGATCACCCATCATCTTAAGTGCGGAAATAACCCCTTCTCCCCCAACCCTTAATTTATTTTTCTTTTTCTTTTTTTTTTGCCCCGACATGCTGTCGTTAATTGTCTTCATCTGCAATTATATGTTTGAAAAGCAAGGAATACCCTCGGACCCCACCTCTACATTAACAAAATCCTGAATTCATGACTGAATTAATAATGGAATAGATATCACATCAAAACCCCTTCGGCACACTCAACCATAATTACAATAATTCAATGTGTATGTAGTTAAACATTTTATCGAACTGCTGTCATTCTATTTAGTAATGTTTTTGACTAATTGATGATTAACGCGCAACTGTTTCATATCCAAATCTTTAAATAAATTTATTTGCTTGACGCTGTAAATTGCGTACTCAATTCTTTATCTTAGTTCCTTAATTGATTTAAATAAATCATTTACATTTATTCTCTTCGACATTGTAATCGGATGATTCATCCATAAGCGTGAAGTTCAAACAAGGAAGTCAAAAGCACAGTTGAATGGATTTTTAGAGCTGACCATGAGAGACTAACACTTAGAGCACATTTAAAACAAGTTGATCCGCGGACCAACAGCTCTGCGGCTTACTTTTAAGAGGGATCGGTCATTTTTAATCCGCTCAGTAAATCCGCGGATCATCTGTTCTGAATGCGACCTTACAAGTTGCTGTGATCTAACTTTTTCTATTGTTTTTAATCACGTGCAGTCGACACTAGTGCGTCACTTTCCAAGTAGCTGCTCATTTCGTATCAAATTTCCCATGAATTTTGAATCTATCACGAGTTTGGCAACAATAAAGCTGATAAAAAGTATTGGGAAATTCACTTGACTCACTCGCTGTTATTTATAAAGTATGACGGGTGATTTTGTTCAAGGCATAGGGAACATTATTAACCTGTCTTCACTGTATTTAAATTTGCTTTTACTATAAGACTTGAGTAGACCTGAATCGAAGAATCCAAAAACTAGGTTTTTGGTGAATTTATGTAAAACTAGATTTACGTTATTGTAATCATTAGAACAGTAAAACAAAAAAGGACGAAATGTACTAGTGTACTTTGGATCTCCCAGGTCATTTGAATACTTTTGATAAAAATAAATCAACCTTTCCTTGACTTTGACCTTTTTTCTTTGTGTACCATACACAATACTTAACACACTTTTTGCAGTTTTTTTTTTAATTTTGGCAGGTTGTATCAGTCAAGTTTTAGTCAAATCGACACAATTTTCAGTGAATGTGAAGATTCTTTACTTTAATATTCATCGCTTCTTGCTTATGTGCATTTCCAGTGATTCTACATGTATATCTTCACTCCTGCGGCTCTGCCTGTTCTGTCGGAGTCATCACAACCCCAGCAATTACAGAGCGTTACTATAACGTTACCATATCGTTTTTTCCTTTATATTAACGTTATGGGAACGTTATGATAACTTTCTGTGTTTGCTGGGACCATAGCTCGGTTTTTATGAACTGGCCGTGCTGATGACCACAGGGCATGGAGGTGATAGCCCCAGTCAGCCCCAGGGTCACTCTGATCCAAGATGAATGAACGGTCGGCCACTGCAAAGCTATCTCGCGCCTGTCTTTTAACATGAAAATATGGCCAGTGTTTCATTTTGATACCGCTTATAACTTCATTATAATGCATTTCTGTTGTGGATTGTACTGAACTGAAGTTAATCAAAATTACAGTCTAAACTTCAGACCTTGACATTATCAGATTAGCAATTGTTAATAAACTCAATTGTTTACTGAAGCAACAGCATATGTTAACTGCCAGTAAAGCGAGAAATTGTTATATCACTTCAGTGATGCAACAGTGCCAAGGCTCGCTGCAGTAAACAAATCAATAAAATCAATCCTCGAGATTCGCCATTTCTCTTCTGGCCTTTGCCCCTCGCGCGTGACCTGTTGCGTCATTTTTTACAAGCCAGCGAGTTACTTTTAATTTGGACAAACAGTTTGCACGTTTTCAATGCCCGTTGTGGCGTTTGTTTCTGTTTTTCGGTTGGGCAGTTACTTGCTGCAGAATTCAGGGGAATATTGGTATTGTTATATATGTGTGTTCATAGGCTTTATGGATTATATATTTCATTTCTTAAAATGATTTCTATTTAAAATAAACATTTGTAACAACGCACAGTCCTGTGTAAAATACTTTACAATAAAATAGAAGTATCCATATTGGATTGAAAGCGTGCCACCTAGAATTAATGTTAGTATACGTTCGTGTGTTTGTGTGTGTGTGTGTGTGTGTGTGTGTGTAAATTTTTTTAATTTCTAAAATCTGAAGGAGATTTTTATAAAATAAACGCGCGGAGAACACAACAAAACTTTTTATCACAGGGGGTCGCTAATTGTACATGTCTACAACATCCCGGATCCCTATCTCCCTTCATTTCCCAAATCAAAATTATGTCCCAAGTCAGGCACCTGTCCCATTCTAAATTGGAAACTTATTCGCCCCCTATCTGCGATATTCTAAATAAAGTCTACCAGTGTTAGTTCTTACTCTAATGTCCTCTACTGCTCATAATATCCAGTGAGCATATACGCTAGAGTACGGCTATAACGACCATAAAACGATGAAAACATCAATGCACAATTTTCACCAGATTCAGCTGACAGTATATACATGTATTGTGCTCTGATTGTCTGACCAGTGGCTTATGCACTCTTTATACCACTCATCTCATCCAAAATGACATGTTTATTCATCAGTAAACAAACTATTTACGGATGTACAGTCTGGCAGGGCTATCGAGTTTTTCAAAGGTCATGAAATCAAAGGATCGACAATATTCTGTCAAATCAGGAGTAAATGTCATGTTTATATTTCCAGTTTTATTCACATTATTGTGGCCAGGTGTGAGTGCGTGTAACAGTGGTCAAAAGTGATCCTATCAGTTATGCTCGTATTACTGGCTTAAAAATAAATCTTATGAATTAAATTAATTATGGTTATTAAATTTTACGCTTGGTGTTGTGAATGTTAATCTAATTTTAGTTAACAAAAGAATTGTAATCCTGACGCCATCGCAAGAGAAATGTTTCTTTACAGTACAATAAACAAATGTTTCAGGGTTTAACGCCCATTTATTCTTTGGGTGAAAAATAATAAACACCTCTGAAGTGTTAAGGTTGTGTTATTAGCATGCAGCCAAGCATAAGATAAGGAAACGTTCCCCCAAACCTATCGAGGTTTGCTACGATTCATAATACCAATCATATTGCGTCCTTACAAACGGGAAAACTTTCATGCGAGTGCAATATGAATTTTGAAGTGCACTTTAATTGTTACGCCTTTATCAGAGGTGCATTTATTACATCGTTTTTCATACTTCAGAGAGAGAGAGAGAGAGAGAGAGAGAGAGAGAGGAAGGGGGGAAAAGGGGAACGTTGTATTTTTTTTCTTTTTTTATTTATGGTTAAAATCAAGTGTATAAATCTTCACGAATGCCTGCCTGCAATGATTTAAAGTTTGATGCAAGAGTAAATAAATAAATAATAAAAAACGAAAATAAAGAATATCAACATTTTTTATTCTTATATATATGTATGTGTATGGGCTTTGGAATTTCAAAACTACTAGAAAAAAAGTTCGTTTTAAGCCGTATCAGAAGCAAAGGTAGGTTATCAGTTTTAAATAGGAAATTTATAAAATAATTTCACAATTACAGAATGATTAAAAAATTGCATCTTTGTTAAGGAGACAATTTGCGCATTATTTCTAGAGTTGACAAGTTTGAATGCCACCTAAAAATATCTTTGAGAAGATTCTTTTGATCAATCTCTTTGAATGCGTGCTGCCTCCTTCGGTTTTCACACATTTAGACAAAAATTGGTCCTTTTCATGTAAATAAGCAGTATCTCTACCCAGGTGGGCTAATGCAACACGGCACAATCTTTGCAACCATTATAAAACAGTGAGAGCATAAAACTGTACCATAAAAATATCCATACCAAATATTGATCCCCTAGGTTGTTAATTTTTTTTCATCATACAAATAAATTCAAACGGAGCGTGTTTAAAACTCTGCACATCATGTCCTTGTATTAATGAACATTATTGAGGATTTAGTCCAACTTTTGAAATAATATAAGTAAGTTGCGCCATTAAAACGTAACAAGTTGTATCCTCTGCGTTACCACATTGAGAATAAAATTGGAGTCATTTGGCTCTCTAGTCAGAGTCCAGCACCCCTTGACCCTCATGGAGTTAATTTGATTCCTATATAAGGGTCAAATTACCCCACTACCAGAGTCTTTAGACTCTCTTATCAGAGCCAATCACCCCCTGGCTCTCATGGAGTAAATCTGGCTCTAAAATCAGAGTCAAATTACCGGAGGCCAGCGTCTGGCTGACCCCTTTCACCGACTCTTTTCGCTCGCTGGACAGTTTTCATCATCCTTTGTCAGTATAAACATTACTTTATTGGCCATAGTTGGTTTTATGCATGAACAAGTGGTTTTCTGTGTGTTTTTGCATGCAGAACTCGTGCACTTATTACTGGCCCGGGCTTTCAGTTGCCCACACCCTTTAAGTGATATGTTGGTATACAGGTTAGAGTGCCCGCCTTCTGAGCGGGAGGACTTGGGATCAAGCCCCACCGGGGACATACCGGTCTCTAATAAACGGCACCTGCTGTCTCCCCGCTTGGCACTGTTGTTGCAGCTGTTTCGTTTTTCAATCAGCCAAGGAGTCAAAAATTCCTTAATATGGGGTCATGGTGACTCTTTTGCAGAGATAAATCAAGGGATGAAGGGATATGTGAATGGAGTCAATTGTGACCCTCCTGTGGGGTCTGGGATGGTGTTACTCCATCGGAGTCAACTTGACTCCAATTGGGAGTTATTTTAGGCACCGCTGCTGGACTCCAAGTTTAGTGTCACTTGGACTTCGATTTTATTCTCAGTTCACTGAATGTGCAGTGTGATACGTGAAGAGAACATGAAATATTACAATATGTTTTTATAATCCTACATATGAAGCTATTTACTCGCAGTGTGTAGTGCAGAAATCTTATTATAAAAAAGTGAATACAATCATGATTTATGATATTTTTGACATAAAACGTTATTTCAGAATTCAAACACGTACGTCTAACAAGAAGGTATCAAGTTATAAGTAGGCATGCAAATCGATACGTTTTAAAATTCTCTTTGCTAATAGTAATTATGTCAACTAAAAAAACTCGAATTTCTAATGCTTTAAAATATTTGGGTTTTTTTTTTCACGACTCGTCTCTCATGACTTATTATAATCATGGCCTTGTCTCCACATTATGTAGGCCGTCAAGGCACCATCACTAACAGATTTTGATCTGCATCCGGATCGTCTTGGACATCCAAAATGGTTATTGCCGGGCGTAACTGACAATCCAATCGCCAGCTGAGATGCCGTCTACAATTCTGTTTTAACTTTTCCCGCCTTCTTGGCTTCTGCGGCCTTTTTCGCGTGGAAATGATCGTGATCGTCGTCATGGTGATCCGGCACACCGTCGCCATCGTCGTCATGATCTAAGTGATCCGGTATGCCGTCTCCATCAGCGTCTGCGTGATCTACAGAAAAAGATAAAGGGCAAGGGATCTGTTTTGGTGTCTATTAAATATAACGTATTTATGAAAGTAAGAAGCTGATGTTTAAGCTCTTCTTTTGCAATACAATACTCACCATTTTTCAGATATGAATTAATTTTCCACAGACAAAGTACCGAGATTGATCAATTTGATTAAAAAATTCGATTTGAAACCTACCGGCTCCATATTCATGGTGATCTTCATCATGGTGATCCGGTATGCCGTCATTGTCATCGTCGTGGTCCAAATGATCCGGGATGCCGTCACCGTCGCTATCTTTATGATCTTAAGAAGAATAACAACTTCTGATTCATTTCCCATAATCAAATACGAAGGCAGTAATTACGTGGACATTTATTAGCAACGCTTGCTATTTACTTGTTTTTTTCTTTACTCGGCACGATGTTGTGATAGATTCCGTTTTGTAAAAACGAGTTGACATTTGTCGAATTTTTTTCTTTTGGTCAGCCTATAAGTAGTGTGGTAGTTGAGACAAGGTGCATTGGACGTGATTGTGCTGTAAGGATATCAACCACATCAAATTTTGTGCCGTGTACTTGTACAGTTACATGCAATTCAATGCTCTATTCACTGTGTCAAAAGTTGAGCAAATGAGAACTGTCAAGAGGGAAATAGCTGTTTTTAATGAATTGGCTAACCTATTCACATGCCTTAATTTTTAATCCACCCAAAAGTGCCAAAAAGAAAATAATACTCAAGAGTCATATCTGAAAATCCTTTAAAGACCCACCTTTTCCATATTCATGATGATCATCATCGTGATGGTCCGGTATACCATCTCCATCATCATCATGATCTAGGTGATCTGGTATTCCGTCACCATCCGTGTCTTTGTGACCTACAGGGAAAAATAACATAGTACAGTGTTCTCAATTGTTCTAATGGATACATACAATAAAAATACCAACAATAATTTTGTGAAAGTCAAATACACACGAGCACGCATGTACACAAATTAACTAAAACAACGCAGAGTCCATGTACATGTATATTAACATTAGTGGCTTGAGAACGTCTGAGACAATATTATGAAATTCGTAGTGTCGTTTTGGTGAAGGAGAACGTGAAATGTAGCTCACACAGGTACATGTTTGTGTCAGACGTAACTTACCATGCCAGTCATGGTGGTCGTCATCATGGTGATCCGGTATGCCGTCATTATCATCATCGTGATCCAGATGATCCGGTATTCCGTCACCGTCAGTGTCGACGAGGTCTACGAAATATTTACTTTCGATGAATGCAAATGAAGTTTACAATGATTTAGCTTGACTATAAGCAAGGGCAATATAATGATACTTTGTAATATACGTTGTAATAACGTAGGGTGTCAACGTACATGTATGCTGGGTAACTGCTATCATACTACTAACCTGCTTTGCCCTGGGTTGCAGATTTTCTCTTATGGAAATGGCCATGATCGTCGTCATGGTGATCTGGCACGCCGTCACCGTCGTCATCGTGGTCCAAATCATCCGGTATGCCGTCCCCATCCGAGTCTTTGTGATCTACTCGAAAAATCCAATTAAAACATATTATCAGATTTAATTTTATTACTTAAAGGAAAAAATGCATAAATGACAACTTGTACGGTAGCTTTAGACCATTAATAAATACCTTTAGGTCGTTTTGAAATATGGGAATGTTTAACCTCATGGCATCATTGGATATAAACTATTTAAAATGTGCTATCTGGGCCTTAATTTAGGGGTTGTGTATGAGACACGTAAGCGCGTTCACCTTTCCCATATTCATGGTGATCTTCGTCGTGATGATCCGGAATGCCATCCCCATCATCGTCATGGTCCAGGTGATCTGGTATGCCATCTCCATCCGTGTCCACGTGGTCTTTTGATAGGAGAAAATGAAATAAAGGTAAAGAAGCTTAATTAAGAGAAAATACTAATACGCATATATGCATTCAAACAACGCTGTCTCGAACTGAAAGAAATAAGCAAAAATAATAATAAGATACTTTCTAAAAACACGAACAATTGCGATATGACGTGTTATAGAATTCTATGAATACACAGCATACACGACAGAAAACAAAATCGTTTCAAATTAAAATAATTGCTAAATTAAAATGAACATGTTGCTACAAGCGATGCATTGCTTACGTTATAAAGTCTAACTCTTTTTCTCAAATGACTGTACAGCTATGAATTCAAAACCAAAGGGTCGCCGTCTCATTACCTTCTCCGAATTCATGGTGATCCTCGTCATGGTGGTCCGGTATACCATCTCCGTCATCGTCATGATCCAAATGATCCGGTATGCCGTCTCCATCTGTGTCCTTGTGACCTAAAATCCAGCATGAATATTACATGGCGTAATCCTTGGGTTGGCGCCTAAGATATTGTCAGATAGCAGTCATCAATTTTTTTCATCATTTCTGATTTAAAAAAATTATTGTCACAAACCGTTTAATACCTACTTGTACATGCATTTAATAAATATTACTGTTTAATATTTATGATAGTTTGGGTATAAAGGTATTATATCTATGCAAAACTTAAAAAGAGACATGTTACCTGGTTGATGGGTTGTAAGTAAGCATAGCTATATAGGGAGGCTATTTGTGTTAAGATAAGAGTATCAGACTTGTAACCTGGTTTCATTGCAGTGATTAAAAATGTCATGAAAAGTTAGCGGTCTAGAGAAGCAACTATATTTACCATGCCAGTCGTGGTGATCTTCGTCATGATGGTCCAGGATTCCATCCCCATCATCGTCATGGTCATGGTGATCTGGTATTCCATCATTGTCGTCGTCATGGTCCAAGTGATCCGGTACGCCGTCCCCATCCGAGTCTATGTGCTGGTGATCCTGGATTCCATCGCCGTCATCGTCGTGATCAATTGCATCCGGTATGCCGTCGCCATCTTTGTCTGTTTGGAACTGTGTGTACAAATGCATTGCTGTCATTCATATATATATATATATATATATACACACACATGTTTATGGTATCTTTGATCATCTTTTTATACTGCATACAGTTTCTTCGATATTTTGTGGGTTGATAATTTGGTTATTTCGTAAAATATAGTGTTTCATCATGGGCAGGTAGAAAAAAGATTTAGAGTCTCACGGACGGATGCTTTATGTACGCGGTAGTAAAGAATTCCTAAATTTTATCAATTTTTCGAATGAATCTTTGGAAGAGTAGACACTAAAATAATATCCCGCCCGGTTTTCGTGATATCCTTCATCTGGCAGAAGACTGTTTGAAGCTGCTATTTGTAAGCTTATAAGGACATGCATCACCTACCTCGTGAAGATATGTCGCTAACTTTTCTTTCGTTTTCTCCCCCGTGTAAAGTATCTTCTTCCCCTGCCAGTAAACAACGATGGCACCCCATTTGCCGAGTCCTGAAGCAGATTGCATACAGAAAACACAGGGAAAATAGTAGGGCCCATAGCAGCCTGTGAACATCTCACGCTTTGTGCGTGTATATGTAAGTGGTGAGCGTTTTTAGTGGGTGGTGAGTGTTTGTGTCAGTACAAGGAATCGGATATCAGAGAGAGAGAGAGAGAGAGAGAGAGAGAGAGAGAGAGAGAGGTGGTTACCCTGTTTCTGAGCGATGCTGACGTCGTCCACTATTGCCGCATTTATGTGTTCTGTTAATATTGGAAGCGTTTCCTGAAAAAATTCAGAAAACACCTTTAGGGTACGCTTAAATCACTGCAATCTGAGATAAAAGCATCAAACCAATAATGTTAGAACATGATTTATATCTATAAACGCGACACACCCTCTGCACAGGTTGGAAATCATCACTAAATAAGCTTGAACAAATTATGCTTAATATCCATTTTGATGAATCTGGAGATAAAGTCACTTACGTTTTATGATATTTTGAATGTATCGTTTTAAAGCGAGGAGCTGTATGTGTCCAATTCTATTTTAAGCCAGAGCTTGAGAAGAGGGGGGGGGGGGGAAGAGACGGTCATTTCTACCTGTTGGAGACGTCACACCCAATTAACGGGTATAAAGAGAGTCCGCCGGCTGGTTATTTACGCTACGGTATACTTCTTGAATGTGACAATAAAGATGTGCCTCGCTTCTGCCAGTTGATCCCCAAGTGACATACTGCGCAATATTCCTTTCGAAATTTGAAGTAAGAACCAGTATGTGGTGAATATGGACTTGTGTAACAGGGCACTATGTCTTTGTGACGTGTTCATCCCTGACGTGTTGCCGTGATCACGCTCTATCGCGTGTGACCGAGTAAAATGCGCTCATTGGACTTTGGTTTGATCCCAGGCATTGGAGCATAGGAAGGTGAGGACAATACAGTCTATGTTTTAAAAACACACACGGTGAAATTAGTAAAACCCTGCTCTCTTCTGCCAAAACACTGAGTTACAATTTTTGGAAAATAAGAGACCTAGAATTTTGAAACAGAGATAGTCTATGTCTCACTGGGAGAATAAAATGAGACAGTACATTTCAAATGAGCGTTTCGTTTAGCATGGTAGATGCCCTGCTCCTCATTTCAATATTTTTATGAATTCACAACTTCGAAAATAGCTTGGAGAAATGGCAATAACTCAATAAGCCAGTGCTACACTTGCTTGTCCGGCTTGTGAGTGAATTTGCCATACGAAACGAGTCGAAGCAGACAGAAGTACAGTGGGGTTACAGGAGGACGTGTGGGGGTCCACCGTTTTCCGATGGTGAACAAACCTCCAAAACCAAGCCAAGAGAGGGAATCCTCGCACAAGAACCCATGTGCCACAAAGTGCAACAAATTCTACCGTTAAAATTCTGAAGCGGAGGGGGGGGGGGGGGTTAAAAAGATCCATCCCTAACGTTACGGCTTAGATCCGTCAGGATGTGTGGTCCCCAATATGCTCTCTTTCTTTACCTTCTATTTTTGTGCGTAGTTAATTCAATCAGACAAAAGAATGTTAGATACCTTTACAATGTAAGCCTTTCAGCCATATAGTAATGTCTGCTCTGGAAGAAACTAGAATGTCCACTTTCACGAAATGGTTCATTTCCGATGAAAAAATCGCCCTTATCAACGCCTACTTCTCTGCCCACGCCCAACTATATATAATATAACAAGCTATCATTTGTAAGATATCTGTAGCATTATTGAGTCCATGGCTAATGATTGCTATGTAAGACCGAAACCAGAGTCTTATCTATAAAAAAGGCATTGGGGAACTTTTAACGGACAAAAATGCCTCGTCTGTTTAAATCAGCTGTGATTATCAATACACGCTGTGTTACCATGTCGGTTAAAAAAAAACACTGAACACTAAACAGATTCTTACCTGGAATAGTTTTTCTCCGCAGTATGGTGGGAAATAAACTACTGAAAGTTCGCCGCTGTCAATCAGCTTCTTCAAGCCATTGTGATCCGTCTTAACGACCTTGTCTGCAATGTTACTGTATGCCGCCGAGATTAACATGCAGCTGACGATCAAATGTACCAAACAAATCACTGGTTTGCTCATTTTTTTTAAGTTTAAAAATAATTTTTTTGTTTATTCCTGGCTGGTGCCAAGTCAGGTAATGATTTTGTGTTTTGCAGAGGAGGACAACTTCCGGCACACCCTTTACCCCGCTGCGTCTCAGCAGGGACTGGTGTTGTTGTTAAATTTGCGCTGTTGAACACAGTGTCCACGTAAAACTGTAACAGCATATTATTAGGAAAATTGTAGGGTTCCGGACTTTGTCGGGTTCACTGACCAGTGAAAAGAAATAGGTGGCATAGGCCTTACGTAGAGAGCGTCTGTGCGTATGTGAAGGGAGGGTGAGAAGGAAGGAAGGGGTCGAATGAGATTTAATATCGTAGAACCCAGAAAAAATCTTAAACTTTTATGTACCCGGACATGACTGTGCAAAACAAGCTTTTGAATAACACCTTTTATATGGATGGACAATTTAAAGGAATCGTCTGCCTCGTCCATGCCGTATAAGTGAAATTCACTGCTAGCTTAACCCGTGACCTTTGTACGACCAATGACTGCGGAGATCACATTACCTCAGTTCCCATTTGCTGCTTGTCATATCTCACATACCTATTGTTCTTTGACAGCATCATTTATTGTTGTAAACGGTACGATGCGCCTCTTGTCAACGCTTGGTAGGAGATAAAGACCGTCTAGTAATACCCGAAATAAACTTGTTATGCTCTAACGTCACCATGTATTTAACACTTTGCTGCGACTCCTTGCACGCGATTTAAGCGGGATGAAAATGGAACATGATGGCGCTGGCTCACGGTATCGTCGATAGTATATTGAATGTGTTGGGCATTTCAATCTGTATTAAAGAGAGCAAACCAGACAGACAAACAGACGGACAGACAGATAATGGTACCTGATCTATAACAGATGAGAAATGCTCATTTCTAACATTTTCTGTCATAAATGCTTATGATTTAAGGAACCCAAGACGAAAATCTTCGGCAATTACTTGTATTGTTTAGCGCCGCAACGGTTGTGAACTAAAATGCATTTGTAATATTTCAGCATACCATGTATGTTTGGTTATGAATGGTATTATTGTGAATAACGCTTAATTCAGGTAAATGTAAAAGACAAGAATGTAAAATATAAAAGAAAAAGAGATTAAAGAAATTAAGAGCATATATTTGGCTGCATTAAATCAGATCATGTCAAGAAATTTAGGCCAAACACACACCTGAAAGTCCCTACATAAGTATATTCCAGGGGCGCCTTTGACGCGCTTGATAAACATGTTTGTGAACCTTTAAAATTTTTACGTAATAATCCATGTATCTGATGTCTAGATCTTCCGCTGCTGTCGGTGCGAATTATTGTTCCTATAACATTTGCTTTTGACTAAAGTAAGTGATTACGTCATCGGACACGTCTCGTTTTCGCGCGACGCTGCACACGCGCTGAGGGTCATACACCATATACGCCAATCTTTGCACTAGGTGTCTAAAATAGAGTCTCATACAGCTGTCCAGTTTATATTGAACCCTCCATAGCTTAAGCGAAGAAGTTTCATATGTGACAATCCGTATTTATACACTGAACAATTGAAACAAAAATACATGTGAAAATTTCGGCCATGAGCTTTGTTAACAATATAACATGCCTACGCCTTACAATTTCTTTCAATAATCCTGTCAACATGTGTACATGGATATGTACGAGCAGACAGGCATTTTTTTGAAGTAATTTTAATAGATTAAAATTACAAAACTTTTTTTGAAGAAATATCTGCTTAACGTCTGGATAAACACATCCACCCAAGATATTCTGATAGACTTGATATTTTCTACTTAATATTCTTCAAATTCAATTGAAACTGCCATGATGCGGTAAGAAATCATATGATGTCCCATGTAAAGCGAATTTTTTTTACACTTTCGTCAATTATTGTAATTAGATGCTGTTTTCTTAAAAATGCAATTTATTTTGACCCCTCCCTTTCACGCTCTTCCTCTCCCAAAATGAAATAAGTAATAACACATTCTATGATGGATTTCCAAATTTAATGTATTTTCACTTTTGTGTGTAAAAGTGGTAGGTATGACCAACACGTATGACCAAAAACGACATGATGCAAAATCAACAAACGAAAAGCAACAAAGATGTCATTTAGAAATGATGTAGTTTTCATCGCCGCGAACGGAATTCACAGTTGAGAATTATTTTGATGCAGCTGTCTGCTTGTGGCAGAATTTTAGCCGCTTTCCTTTACTCTGGGGATGAATGATACTCCATGTTTGATAAACAATGTCGTTTAACACTTGGGTGCTTCAGTTATATGAAAAAGTCTTGCGTTGATTGTCAGCCTTATTGTTTTTAGCGTGCTGGTCATTAAATGTCCTTGACCCCATAAACATAATTGGCTCTGTTGATTGGTTTCTGACAACCTTATGTATCCAGAAATATCTATCGTTTTGCGCTGTTAAAAAGCACAGGACTGAACTAGCACCTATGGCGTATGGCGGCGAGGAGCTGTTATGACTATGTATGATATCACATGTTCTACACGCGTGCACATAAAAAGTTATCACATTTATTACAGACCTTTACACAGTACAGACGCACAGCAAAATGTATTGATGTTGAACTTATATATGTTGAAAAAGGGGACATGAGCTACTCCAGGCGATGACTTACAGAAGTCTCTTTATAAATGTATTTCAAACATGAAATGGAATCGCGCCCAATTTTCTAGCACAAATTTGTATTTCTACTTAACAACGCACTGCTGCCGTGGAGAGTGATGTTTTGATACGCCAAGTTTTTCCTTCTTTGAAAATGGTTTTGAAGTGTAAAAGAGATTATGTTTGGATAAAAAAGCACATTTGGAAGATCACATAAATCATCATAACTCGTCTTTAGTCACTTCCTCATAATCTGGTATTCCATCACCATTTTGGTCTTCGTCTAAATAATCTGGTATTCCATCACCATCATCGTCGTCATCTAAATAATCTGGTATGCCGTCGCCATCAGTGTCTTTTTCATCTACGTCCAAAATCCCATCACCGTCGTCGTCATCATCCTCAGAATCTGGAATGCCGTCGTTGTCGTCGTCATCATCTAGGTAATCCGGTATTCCGTCGCCGTCTGTATCTTTTTCCCTGTCATCTGGGATCCCATCGCCGTCATCATCATTGTCTTGGGCATCTGGTATGCCGTCGTTGTCGTCATCATCGTCCAAGTAATCCGGTATGCCATCGCCATCCGTATCGATTTCCTGTTCATCTGGAATACCGTCATTGTCGTCGTCTCGATCACGATCATCTGGAATTCCATCATTGTCATCATCAGGATCCAAATAATCCGGAATTCCATCACCGTCGGTATCCTTTTCTAAATTATCGGGAATTCCGTCTCCGTCATCATCATTATCTAAACTATCTGGAATCCCGTCACCATCGGAATCTTCTTGGTCATCCGGAATTCCGTCACCATCGTCATCTTTATCTTGTGAATCGGGAATTCCGTCTCCATCATCGTCGTCGTCTAAATAGTCAGGAATCCCATCACCATCGGTGTCTTTTTCCAAATTATCAGGAATTCCGTCGCCGTCGTCATCTTTATCTTGTGCATCGGGAATTCCGTCTCCATCATCGTCATCGTCTAAATAGTCAGGAATTCCATCGCCATCGGTGTCTTTTTCCAAATGATCAGGAATTCCGTCACCATCGTCGTCATTATCTAAACTATCTGGAATTCCGTCGCCATCGGAATCTTCTTGGTCATCTGGAATTCCGTCGCCATCGTCATCTTTATCTTGTGCATCAGGAATTCCGTCTCCATCATCGTCGTCGTCTAAATAATCAGGAATTCCATCGCCATCGGTGTCTTTTTCCAAATTATCAGGAATTCCGTCCCCGTCGTCATCATTATCTATACTATCTGGAATCCCGTCGCCATCAGAATCTTCTTGGTCATCTGGAATTCCGTCGCCATCGTCATCTTTATCTTGTGCATCTGGAATTCCGTCTCCATCATCGTCATCGTCTAAATAGTCAGGAATTCCATCCCCATCGGTGTCTTTTTCCAAATGATCAGGAATTCCGTCCCCGTCGTCATCATTATCTAAACTATCTGGAATTCCATCGCCATCGGAATCTTCTTGGTCATCTGGAATTCCGTCGCCATCGTCATCTTTATCTTGTGCATCGGGAATTCCGTCTCCGTCATCGTCATCGTCTAAATAGTCAGGTATTCCATCGCCATCGGTGTCTTTTTCCAAATTATCAGGAATTCCGTCGCCGTCGTCATCATTATCTAAATGATCTGGAATTCCGTCGCCATCAGAATCTTCTTGGTCATCTGGAATTCCGTCGCCATCGTCATCTTTATCTTGTGCATCGGGAATTCCGTCTCCATCATCGTCGTCGTCTAAATAGTCAGGAATTCCATCGCCATCGGTGTCTTTCTCTAAATTATCAGGAATTCCGTCCCCGTCGTCATCATTATCTAAATGATCTGGAATTCCGTCGCCATCAGAATCTTCTTGGTCATCTGGAATTCCGTCGCCATCGTCATCTTTATCTTGTGCATCGGGAATTCCGTCTCCATCATCGTCGTCGTCTAAATAGTCAGGAATTCCATCGCCATCGGTGTCTTTCTCTAAATTATCAGGAATTCCGTCGCCATCGTCATCATTATCTAAACTATCTGGAATTCCATCGCCATCAGAATCTTCTTGGTCATCTGGAATTCCGTCGCCATCGTCATCTTTATCTTGTGCATCGGGAATTCCATCTCCATCATCGTCATCGTCTAAGTAGTCAGGTATTCCATCGCCATCAGTGTCTTTTTCCAAATTATCAGGAATTCCGTCGCCGTCGTCATCATTATCTAAATGATCTGGAATCCCGTCGCCATCGGAATCTTCTTGGTCATCTGGAATTCCGTCGCCATCGTCATCTTTATCTTGTGCATCTGGAATTCCGTCTCCATCATCGTCATCGTCTAAATAGTCAGGAATTCCATCGCCATCGGTGTCTTTTTCCAAATTATCAGGAATTCCGTCGCCGTCGTCATCATTATCTAAATGATCCGGAATACCATCATTGTCAGTATCTTTGGTCTGTAGAAGCCGTCTTCCTGGTGGATTTACCTGTAACAAAGATTAGTTTAGTACTAGAAGTAATTGAATTTTCATTAAAAAATGTGATGTCTAACGCAGTGGACATCATTAAAATCAAATACTCAGACGCGAGGTTTCTATGAATTTTAATTCTAATTTTCTCCCGAAACTGTCTTGGAAGATTTAATAACCGAAAGGTGTAAGTGTGACGTATAAAGGGTAAGTTTGACCATAAGAACTAACTAGGTTTGAATAACTACGTTTCTGTGAATGTTGGTTATTCTGTGTAGATCGTTTTGAATTTCTTGTGGTAGAAAGTGAGGGGATAACATCTCATGCACACTGGTAATCACAAGTTAGTTGAGTATGACGGGAAAGGGAGGGGATGGGAGGCTGGAAAGGTGCCAAGGCGGTTTAATATTACTGAACCTGTTTCTTTCTGTGAGTGGTTCTAGAATATCAGACACTGCAACATGACACTTGGTTGAAGTGTAAAAATCTTGAATCTTCCATTTTCACAATATGTCAACCCACGTGTGTTTTAAGTTAAACAATCTTTCTGTTTTGGCAAATTGACAATCTCTGTTTATTTCTTGATGTACTTAATAAGGCTTATGCCTAAGTCATTTGCTTTTCTGAGCATTTTTTGTCATCAAATTTTGGGGTAAGAAAACACTTGAGCATGAGAGATGAACTGTATATCTACATGAAGTAACGAGGCGGAAGAATAATACGATACAAGTAGCGGATATGCTGACAAACTCGTTTGGTTAAGGGATATCAGATGAAAGTAAGAGCCGTGTTCTGTCATCTTTGAATGTTTTTATCATAGTTTATTATTAAAGAATGAGCAAACAGCAGTTTCATAACATTAAACAAGTACATGTAACTTATGCAGTCTTACATGTAAGCTTATGGTATAACTTTTTATCTAAACTAATTAAAAAAGAAAGTACCAATCATGATGCAATTAAAAGTTACAACAATGTTTTTTGGTGTTTTATCTCCAGTTAATATTTGATACTTCTCTGTGTAAACATCATCTTTATCAGGCCGTGAATGGGAAAATATTTATTCTACAAAATGTTTATTTCTTATAAAGTACCCATCATTTATTTTCAATAAGTCAAAAATAAAGCTTATCTCAAACCACAAAATTGACCGCAACGAGCTTACATTGGCATCAAAAATTGAACGCTTAAGTTGCAAAAGCCATTTTTGTGGTTTCTGTAAAAATGATGCTATTCAATAAAGCGTAGTCAAGTCAAAATTTTTGCTGAGGAAAGAATAGTAATGGGAAGTTCATGCAGTTGTTTCCAATGAAGTATTCGTCATTTAAATTAGTATAGAATATGTAGAATATCAGCACAATACGACTCACATTTATCTAGCATACATGGTGATAAATAAATCAGGTAAATAACGAAGTATAGTTGTGTTGCATATAACATACAGGTAGTGAGGAATAGCGAAACGGAGAAACAGAGTTGATGCTACCAGTCATTATATACTCATAATTTGTAGATAATCCTGGAATGGCGTTCTAATAAATTCCCTTGTTCACCTTCTGGAACCATGTCGAAATAAAGTGTAGGATAAATTTCTCCCTTCGTTGATTCATCTCTAATTGGCAGGTCGTTGACATCGCCGAGCAAAAATTAATGGCCGATGTCGTGTATGAAAACAAGACAAGACAACATCCAGTAAGAATATTCAATATATTTGGATTCGCCACTGCATGTTCCATGTGATCACAAATAAAAAGCCACGGTCACTGCGTGAGTTAATTGAGAAGCGATTTGTACACTTGGTGCCATGTCAAAAAGCCAATATTCATTTCACATTTGTTTTTATCCAATTCCAAAGAAAAAATCTAACGAGTATTTGTCACGGCACGACACACGTTAGCGGGTTCCACAGGGTACATGTCTTGGTGCAGTAGGATGCGTGCGCAGGTCCACGTGGCACAGTACACAGGATAACATGGTAGAGATGTGTGGTTCTTCATGTCACAGGTGGGGTTGGGGGTCTTCGTTGAAAGAAGCACTGTACGACAAAAGGTAGAAACACGTGGTGCGAGGCTTTTCATGGAAGAAATGCGTGCTACGATATGGCATAAAGTTCTTTCATACCGCAAATATAAAACAGTGAGTTGAGTTGCATAAATAAGTGGAATAGCATGTTAAAACTGTTGGGCAGCTTGGCACGAATGGAAGACTTGACTCAACGGCGTTTAACGACATACACATAATCTGGCCAAGAAGGCATTGAGGTAAGAAAAAACTAAAGCAAGGAAGAAAGAAGGGGGGTCACTCCAAGTTTTTATCACTTTACGTCGTCTGAATCTTTTTCTTCGGAGTCTGGGATTCCGTCATTGTCGTCATCGTCGTCCAATGCGTCCACTATGCCATCTCCGTCCTCGTCCTCCGTAAACTGAAAAATAAACAATACGGTGTGCGGTAATTTAGGGGAAAAGGAAAATACTTTTTTATATCAAAACGACGGCAGAAGATTTTATTACAAGTTAAGTAAAGCAACTTTAAAGTGAACTATCAAATTCAACGTCAACATGGTATAATATGTCTCTAATGCGTAAATTAAGTATACAAAAGGATAAAATATACATAATATAATACAAAGGATTCCATTAAATGACAGTTTCTTCGCATTTTTTCCTGAAATAAATGCATGACCATGATCAATGGGTAACCGTTCATCAGTTGTAACACATGCAGCGGAGAAGATATGCAAATATCTATCTACTGGTATGTCTCTGTTAATTGTCGGATCAAATAAAAAGGGCAACCAACTTCTCTGCTTCTTTGCCCTCTCCCTTCGCCTAGTCGGAATACACTCTCTGCGTACAGCTGAAAGGTTAAGGTACAACTGCAAGAACCTATAAAATTTCCAATATATTCACCGAAGATCATAAGAAAAGAGAAGGTCAGAGGACATTTGTGCCTTCCAGACGTAGTTGCACAGGTGATAATGATGAAGGCATTATACTGTGTAGAAAAGGACATTCTCTTGGAAACTGTTCACACTGCATGGACATAATGAAGATGTCAATCTTGTGAGGGGTACTTGATCTGGTGTGCGAGGGGTTTCATAAAGTGCATAACTGTTGGAGATGGTTGGCAAACAAAGGAACACTCACGTGTGGCTGTGAACACGTTTCTCATATTTATAATGGAATTTGTACCTTTAGATCAGAATGAAGGAAAAATCACTCAGTGTGTCACTCATGTGTCACAAAAATATAAGAAATCACTCTGGGTTTGTAACCAACCTCCTCTACAGCGTCAACTATTCCGTCTCCGTCTTCATCCTCAAAAAACTATCAATCCCGAAATAAAGAAAATATTGAATAAAACAGCAGTTCTGTATGTCTGTGGTGTCAAGACAAAAAGAAGTATTCTAGGTTTGCAACAGAAACAAAAAAGAAATTTAACGATGTATATGATTTTGCATGTCTCTTCGTGTTTAAACTGCAAAAGTTGACAGGAAAATAACAAATGCACTTACGTCTTTCAGATATTCGGCAATCTTTGCTCCGGATCTCTCCCCTCTGTACACAATTTTCTCTCCTTCAAAATACACAACAATTGCTCCCCATTTCCCTACTCCTGCAGAAGAAGAAGTGGATGAAGGCATAAAAGGACATTCTCTTGGAAACTGTTCACACTGCATGGGCATTACGGAGTTGTCAACCTCTTTGTCGCAAAAATGTCCAAATCTAAAACCCTGACTTTGTATATCTAATCAAGTATTTTCTTTCTAATAAAGTAATTTTTCGTTTACAAAGATACATATTTTGGCTTTTTTATATTCCCTATGTCACTTAACACTTGTATAGTATTATCATTTTAAATGAAGCCACACGCAGGCTGTTGGCTTTTTTCGACATAACAAGGGGAGTGGAACTTTGCATAAGGACACATTTACTGACCCTTATCTAAATAAAACCTTGTATGATTATCACTGTGCACACAGCACACATTCTTTGACAAGATCATCTAAATTACTAATTCCCCCATGTTAAAAAAGGACACTTGAGATACCAGTGCGTCAACTTACCTTGCTCATTTGTAACTTTCTTATCGTTCACAATGCCTGCTTCAAGTTCATGCATGACTAGTGGAATGGTCTCCTGGAAATATGTTTTTGAACCACGTATTACGGTCCATTGTTCAATGTCATTTCCTTCCATTTTTCTCCGAAACAAAGAAATTCTAAACAGACATAAGGTTGGGACTTAAAACCAGCAGCGGATATGGCTTATTTGCAGAGTTAGGAGAAAAAGTTTAAACCTGCATGACTGAGTCGGAAGTGAATAAAAACTATATTGCCAGAGCATAAAAAAACTAATTGTATTCTTCGGGTATTTTTCTGCTATGTGGTTCATACATACAAGTTACAGAAGATGATTGAATTTTCTATAGGCAATAACTTTTAAAAATGCTAACTGAGCATTTAACTCTTTCAACTTTCCATATACCTCAAATAAACTTTCTCCCATCGGAACAAGATTGGCATTTGGTGCAAAATATACTATAGCCAATTTCCCAGATTTTATAATGTCATTTAATGCTTTTCGGTCAAGTCTTCTAATCTGTTCTTGGTGGTCTGGAATCCCGTCACCGTCATCGTCTTTGTCCAACACGTCTGGTATCCCGTCGCCGTCGGAGTCTTTATTGGCCTCGGCGTCTGGAATACCGTCACCATCAGCGTCCTCATCCAAGGCATCAACGACGCCATCCCCATCTTCGTCTTTGTGGAACTGAAACAGATAAGGCATGTATGTCCGTGTTAAAATGACCTTGGTATTTCGTATCCACTTCGTTGATTTGAATAACCCGAGACAAATAAGTTTGATTTTACCTTTAAGAAGATCAAGAGTAAGGTTTCGTGTTTGTTGCGGTTCTCATACTTTAGGGAAGACCAAAATAAAGTCAATCCGGGTCCTACAAGAAGTTGTGGAATGGTTTATTCTTCTTTTTATTTGTTTGCAACTTACAGATTGTGAATTGGTGGAAACCTAGTAGTGCTAGCACGGCTTTGATTGTTACTGTTATTATAATATAATACTGATGACGAAATACATCGACATACATGGGAACGCTTACGAAAAAGTCCTACAGTGTATAGGATCCTTTAAGATCCTACAGGATTCTATAAGAAATTGACCCAATTTCCTATAGGATCCTATAGGACTTTTTCGTTAGGGAAATGTGCTCACACTCGTGTGACACTGTGAACAATTTAAAACACATAAATAAACAAGAAGTGTACATGTCCGATTGGAGGACATGTGTACATACAAGGACAAATATAAGAATTAAGAATATCCAGTACAACACACATCACGGTTGTGATTAGATGACTACAGGATCTACTGGAATATGATTAACATACATTTGGTTATTGTGATACAGTTGTTCGTTTTGCTTTTTTATTTACATAAAGTTACTATATTAATAATCCACAAGGTCAGTAGTACTGGAAGTACGTCCTGTTTTAGTTTATGTTTAAGGGACGAAAGGTAAAAACGAATGAGTCCAAACTTAAATGTCACAGAGATAAAAAAAAAATACTGTTAGATACTCTTATCTTCACGAAATATTATTATATGTATTAGAAGACGACTCGATAAAAGACCTAAAAAGATTTCTGCAAGGTGAGTGAATAATTACGAACCGGCTGTTAAAATGATTTACATATGATCTTCAGGTTATAAATCATCGAGCAGGAAAACATGGCATACAAACAGTGCAATTGGATATACGTATTTGGTTGTGTATTAGGAAGACTATATAACAGTTGACTGGTGCGACGGGTGGCAGGAATACACTGAGGACATGAATATTTCAGGGGAAACATGAGTGCCACGTGGAGATCACGTGCTTCAACAGCGACTAACCTTTGCGTCCTCATCCACGAAAAGCTGAAAAAGATATCTTAATCATGATTCATAGTGTATGGTAAAGAGAATAGCCACGTAACATACAGTGTATATTTGTACATTGAGTGCATTGTATTGTATTATATACCTCAAAGCATTTTAGCATTTTATAACCACCACTATAAGAATTTGCCACACTTGTCAATGTTACAGACACGTGTGAATAAAGTTAGTTTTAGGATATATGAAGTCAGAGATAATACAAATAGAAATATGTATTGGGATTAGAAGATGGGGTGTAATGTAAACATAATTAAATACATTCTTATAGGATGTGCATGTCACAACTAGCGCATTTACACTGAAAGTTGAACACATAAAGCGACATACATGTAAATGCACTGCATAATGATACTTAAAGTAGTCGTGGGGATTTATTTGCAGGTCCTTATCACTTGTCTTTTAATTCTTGCCACTGCATTGGCACATATATGGAAAATGCATAGTAGAATTTCTTAATCAGGATAACACCTTATTTAAAAGTAGACAAAATCTATATATTGTGAGCATACCATGGCATAAAAATATCTACTTACCGTAGGGGTTTAATACATGTGCAAACTTATAGATGAAAGCATAAAGTATGTCGATGACTATCATACATACAATTTATGGTGTAACATGATTCTGTGTGTGTTAGATTATACCTTGAAATAACATACACTTACGTCACTCAAGTATTCGGCAATTTTGTCCCCTGATCTTTCACCTCTGTACACAATCTTCTGGCCTTCGTAGTAGATAACAACGGCGCCCCATTTACCAACACCTTATGAGAAAAAATTATAATTTGTTTATTCTTAGCAGTTCAACACCCTGAGTTTTAGTATCTGGTAGAAATACCATTCCAAATCTGTTGCAGTCATAACCGCATAGGTACACGTATATAATAGTAAACTGCCAAAAAGCTCTCGGAATGACATGTTCATGTTATACACGCAGGAGAGGTTTCATTAGATTATACCCACCCTGTTTATATCAAGATGTATTACATCCGTAAAAATATTAAAATGTTTAGACAGCAGGAAACTTTTCCTTGTTTTAAAATCATTTTATGAAATGAGAAAAAATGTTAGGTCACAAGAAGCGGCAGTAAAAGTGTGGCCCACCTTGTTCCTTTGTGATCTTCATATCATCTACGACTCCAGCGACAAGTTCGTAGTGAACGAAAGGGTGAAGCTCCTGAAGTCAACAATATATGGAGACACGGTTAAATATCCTTAAGTTGGTGCCAAAACAGGGCATTTTTCTGATCCATTCAATTTGACTGAGCTACTAATTCATTTTAATTGGTGTATCGATAAGAACAACATGGTTTTACTTTTTGGAATATTAAGAAACCGATTCAAACATGTCACAACAAAAAACTTTCATACTAAAATGAGTTGATCAAAAAGTTTACAGCATGCAGGAAATAGACCGACAGGCAGACGAAAGGTCAGACAGACAGACAAACGGACAAACAGACAGACAGGTAAACCGTTGAACCTGGTTTAAACCTACCTGGAGCATATTTTCACCTATAGCAACAAGCTGTCGATTTGGAGCGAAGTACACCACGGCAAGTTTTCCAGCGTCGATGATTTTGTGGAGTGCCTCACGTGACAAGTGTACAACATGGAACGCATCTGCGTCCTTAATCCCGTCTCCATCCCGATCGTCATCATCGGCATCCGGAATGCCGTCATTGTCGTCGTCATCATCTAGGTAGTCCGGTATCCCATCACCGTCTGAATCTTTCTCCAAATGATCCGGTATGCCGTTGCCGTCTGCGTCATTGTCTAGGTAATCCGGTATTCCGTCTCCATCCTTATCTCTTTCAAGCTCATCCGGGATGCCGTTTCCATTAGAGTCGTCGTCTTCAGAATCCGGTATTCCATCATTGTCGTCGTCATCGTCTAGATAATCCGGAATGCCGTCTCCATCCGTATCTTTTTCTAGACCATCGGGTAATCCGTCACCGTCGATATCATTGTCGCGGTAATCCGGAATTCCGTCACCATCCATGTCCCTTTCCTGGACGTCTGGTATTCCATCGCCGTCAGCATCATTATCTTCAGCATCTGGTATACCGTCGCCATCATCATCGTCATCAAGATAGTCTGGAATTCCGTCGCCATCTGTGTCTTTTTCCTGATCATCGGGTATTCCGTTTCCGTCAGCGTCGCTGTCTAAGTAGTCTGGGATTCCGTCTCCGTCTGTATCGATGTCCACTGCGTCATTCGACTTGACGTCCGGTACGCCATCACCGTCTGCATCAGAATCCAGTGCATCGACGATACCGTCGCCGTCTTGATCACTTTCAAACTAAAAAAATGAGACAAATCTTCATTTTTAGATTTGGTAAAATGCACAAATTTTATGCCAATTGAAAAAATAATTATTACAAGGCTTAACAAAATGTTGATTTCGAATATATATATATATATATATATATATATATATATATATATATATATATATATATATATATATATATATATATTACTTTTTACGATTCATTACAACTGGAAGGCAAACATAAAGAATAAATTTTGTGCCAGATGGAAGCAGTACTTTGTAGTGCACATGCCTGCACATGCTCGTTGTTCGACTTGAGGCAATCAAGAGTGGTCATTAACTCTCATATATGTTACTGCACTGAGATAGGTCGTCTTTGAATTACCTCTGCTAAGAATTCTGCAATCTTTTCTCCCGACCTCTCGCCTCTGTATGTGGTTTTCTCGCCTTGGTAGTAAACAACAAGTGCGCCCCATTTACCCACGCCTGAAAATAGAACGGGATACGGAGCCAAAGGTGAAATATTTTATAGCAGGATTAGCCAAAAAGATGCACCAATTTGCCTATAACAAGGTGTGTGTGTGTGTGTGTGTGTGTGTGTGTGTGTGTGTGTGAGTGAGAGAGAGAGAGAGAGAGATTGTGTTCGTGTGGAAGAAAAAAGGTAGTGTGTGTGTGTGTAGGAGAGAGAGAGAGAGAGAGAGAGAGAGTCTATTAAATGTCTACTATATGTCCTGGGATGAGAACCCCTTAAAACAGCGCATACAGAAAAATGTAATTGCGGATGCGAAAAAGCGCAAAAAAATAACAGACAGACAGCTGCCTCGTTTTCACAACAACCAACCTTGTTTCCTGGCAACATGAAGATCATCGACAACTCCTGTTATAACTTTCTGTTTTGTAACATCTTGCGTTTGCTGTAAAATATAATGTGATTATAAAGAACTTAAAATACCAGTATCAAGTCTAAACATGTGTAGCCAGTGGACAGGAAGATCAAAGAGACATACTCATCGTGTCTAACTCAAAGGTTACTTAGATTGAGCTTTTTACCTAGACTGACGCCAGACTTGCTGGATTATTTCTACATTGAATTTCGTTTTCTCCCAGTAAAAATGTTTAAAAAGTGAAGTGCGTAATCTTAATCTGATTATTTTAGAAATGTACGCCGAAAAAGCGCAATTCTTTTATTCGCTTTCCGTTAGATGGTCGCATTTCTCTAAACGTAAGCCCTAATTAGATAACTTTCAAATTGACCACAACAGATTGGAAGGACATTGACACCATACATATTCCTTCAGCCAGCGCAATCGAGGAGCAAAAGGTGTTGGATACAATTCACGGCCTATCGACGTGCATCCCTGTGTGTATCAAAATAACATAACTAATACACACAGTGTCATATCATATTACCACAAAACGCATATGCACCCATGTCAGAAGTTGGCATAGGGGCAAATAGATCTTCATCAGTTCGACGTGATACAGCCCACAAAAATAGAACAGTAGGGTAGAATTGAATAGACGTCCCAAACCTTTCGTATCGTATGTATGACCCTACCCTGGGAATTTTTTTTCTGAATGCAGAAGAATAAATTGGTAACAAACAGTGATGTGTGACTTGAGTTTAAATCGTAAGTGAAGGTTTGTGCTGGTGTAAAACTGTGTTGATTACGACTCCCAACGGCATACGCTTTAAACAAGGCGTTTGCAGTATGCCGTCGAATTTGATTTAATCTTTAACTTTGATTTTAGAGGAAGCTGTTTCATCTAATTCGATTTCGCATTTCTCTGCCCCCTACGTATATATTTACTACTGTATTCGTAGAGTTCTAAGGCCCCTGTATCCCAACGGGTTAGCATCGCTATAGCCTTCTTTGCTAGCCATCTTTGTTAGGTGTCGTGATTTCAACTGATTAGTTTTGTTTGCTGACACGTGGTGAGATCCTCTATGTAAGATAAGACGGTTCACAGCAGGGTTTTTACTATATTGGATTGTTGTAGACGTCAAACTGTTTATATGTACACTATATATCTTTTTGTAAAGAGGGTTGTGTTTGTGCAAATCTATTTATGGGTCTGGCAGTAGTCCCCGATCCAATCGTTTTTGTGAGTTAGCAAGATACATGTATTACTTTGCATAAGGTGTAGCTTTTAAAAATACGTTGCGTGCGTCTGTAAGTGATGGATTTGGTACTTACAGATTAAATGTCTTGAAGCAACTGTTTTTTGACCACTTCAATTACTTTAAGGAAACATATGAATAGGTAATGTGTATGTTTCTTTTTTTTTTCATTTAACCATCTCTTTTAAACTGCCAAAGATCAACTCCTTGCAAATATTCAGTTAAATCAGACCTCTAGGTAAAACGTTTGAAATCACTGGGGAAGTGATTTATTTTTTGTAATGTCTGTGCAAGACTGAAAGAGAATATTTGTATGATACATACGCAATCATAGGGTTACAGTGGTTTCCGGTCAATTGTTATCATTGTTATTCTCTTTTCTATTTCTATAATCTTCACCCCACAGCGAGATTGCAAATTCCCGCATCAGAAGTCTACTTTTCATTAGCGTGCAAAATAAGACTGTCAAGGCTAAACGGTGTGGATTTTTTTTTTTCCACAAGAATCAATTTTACATTATTATCTTTTTGTGTAATGACGTCGGTTGCTTTGATGGCGTATTACTGCATCTACTTCGAGACAGTGTGAACACCCATTGGCTTGATGTTCGAGTAACCTAGTTATGAGAGAGACCTTTCAAAACGAAAAAAAAAGGAAAGAAAAACAGATCATCTTTTTTCCTGCAACTTGATATATCTGCCATTATATATTTTAAAAATACACTAGTTAGGGTGTAGTGGCATAGACGATATAGTGCGTGACTGGGGAGGCTAGATATGCACCCCTAGAGATGTAATGTGACCTTAGTGATGTACATATACTTCATTGGCTTTAGGGGAGTTTTTCGGTGAAATACTTTCTCTCGGTATGTACATGTATGTCAATAAGTACACTGCCACCCTCTCTGGATTTTTGCCTTGAACACCTTTCTATCTGGCATATGTCGTTTGGGGTGATATTGTATTATTTGATAGTGTATTATCTCACACATCATTCACAGCCAATGTGATTTGGGACCAAGGTCCCTAGGTAAATCGTTGGACAAAAAGGAAGTAAATCGTCTTTTGAGCCGTGACCACTTGTATTAGATTCTTACAGACATCTGCTCTTTCAACAACTGTGAGGTCTGCGTGTGACCAATTCACAGAATAAGCAACACCTACGCATGATTTTGCTTCAGTCTTAAGGGTTTTCATTTCAAACAAAGGAAATCATTTGTTAACTTCAGCACAACGTTCTGAAATAACAACACACGAGGCCAAAAAAAAAAAAAAAAAAAAAAAAAAACTGAGATGCCTTTATACACTTTAGCTAATATAAGCGGTGATATTGGATGAACGTTATTGTAATAACATAAGAGACACACGCAAAGCCTTTGTAAACAATATGTACGGCCCTATATATAAGCACAGCATTACACTAACTCATCACGTTACGAAGTTGGCACAGGTACCTTCCATCTATCACTAGACTTTTATGTACATGCACTGGTACACGCGATTCCAATTCTATCCCAGCCGATCACTCAATACACCAATTCACCATGCATATTACACACAATTCCAGTCTGATTATGACATTTGCAGTAAGCTACACCTGTATGCGTCAGGTGATTAACCTTACAGGAGATTCTCAACAAGTGTCGGAGACGAAAGATTGGTATTGTTTGTTACACAGCAATACTTTTGGTATACCTGCTATATCTCACCCACGACGATTACAAAACATCAAGAATATGTAGGCGAATTAAATTATTGTAAAATAATCCGTAGTTCAATGATCAGCGCAATGCACAATAACTGCTACCACTAACGCAAACCCGCATGCAAGTAATATTTCTATTGACTTCTTATTAGTACAACTGCAAGTATGCACATTAACGTTAGCGAAATGATCAAAGAAACAGATGTATAAGCAAAGCTTAAAGCGGCAGTTTTTAATATGCTCTTCTCAGCACATATAGACAAAAATACATAGCCCTTTCATCAGTTAAGTGTTTACCGGTACTACAGAATTGTTCCCCATATGAAAAGCCATATGCAAAGATGCTATACCACGACCATAAAATAGGCACCATATAATAATATTGTAGCGGTCTGCTCTCTTACCTTGTGGTATACATATTTTACCATACATCGACCACCTTATATACCGAGAGTTAAAGGTGAGTAGTAAGGTAGCTCGTGTCAGGTTACCCAGAAACGCGCCTCGCAGGTGTTAATACCTGTTCAATGCTATCTTTAATAAAACGAAACAGAAGTACATCTGGAGATTCTGTTTATGTAGGCAAAAGGGTTACGGGAGCCAGGATGGCGATTGAAATATATCTGCAGAACGTGGAAAGAATAACAAAATTAGCATATATATATATATATATATATATATATATATATATATATATATATATATATATATATATAGAGAGAGAGAGAGAGAGAGAGAGAGAGAGAGAGAGAGAGAGAGAGAAGGAGAGAGAGAGAGAGATTGTTATTTCCTTAGAAATACTTTGCACGCGTTCTGGATACATATTGAAGCTCCTACCTGGTCCCATGGTTTGCAAGGCCACAATAAATAAGGGTGTAAATAAAGTAAGGGACTGCAGCGACGTGGAGGTGTGTTCACGCTTGCTTTGATCTAGATTTCATCCTTTAATGAACACGTGCTAACGGAAATGTAATGTATAAAACCACAGAGTAGTAATAACAAAGGTATATCGCCTAAACCTTGTTTAATTTCTTAATAAAGGCATTTTAGACTCCATTTGTACAGAATTGAAATTGAATTCCAACAGCAAGAACAGAATGTTTGATTTGGATTCTGGCATTACCAAGTGATTGATAGCGGACGCTTCCTTTTCAGAAAAACTCATTTCAGGCTTAAATTTGTATCTTAATTGTGCAAAATATGCACAGTTTTGCTGTTAATTGCCCGTGTGTTTTCTCTCAAGGTAGATGAAGTCTAAATAGGCAACTGGAATTTTCTATTCCTATCCGGATCTCGTCCAAGATCAACGAAGGCACTTTTTATCTCATCTTTTACTTTTTACACAGTGAATGTATACATGAGATGTGCTTTATTGACTTGTTGGCAATATTCGTTTTTCCGGAAGTGCTCACATATGGGGATGTACGTCAACCAGTTTAAATGTTCATACATTTGAAGGCTCATGGGGGCATTTTACTTTGATCAGGCATCTCTAGTGTAGAATGGGAATAATCGTGAAATAATGAGAAACACGAAGCAAATCCCATTAGCTGTTCGCATTCAAGAGATTGATGAAATCGTGCCATAAAACTGGAAGCGCATCTACACCTAGGTAATCGTGACACAAAAATTTATTATATCCCTACAGCATTTTCCGTAGGAATCACTAGAAAAAATT
Source organism: Lingula anatina (assembly GCF_051362555.1). Taxonomy (NCBI): domain Eukaryota; kingdom Metazoa; phylum Brachiopoda; class Lingulata; order Lingulida; family Lingulidae; genus Lingula; species Lingula anatina. Next base: position 18,530,879 of record NC_141773.1, on the reverse strand, counting down.
ACCCTTATCAAATCTGATCTGAGATGCAAGTTTTACATAGATGGCGACAGTTACACTTTCTGTAGCAAGGACATTCATTGCAATGAATGATACATTACTAAAATAAAAAGATTTAGTTATGTAAGATGATGCTAACACAATGTGCTCATTTTGAGCGTAAGACTATTCTGTACGATTGGTGCCTTTTAAATGCAATGCACCTAGATCGTCCATGTGTCTTTTTGCGGCCTCTGGCATTATTTATATAGGTTATCTGCGCTGAACTCATACCATGATCTTATATCTTCCCGTCTAAACCCAATAAACAATCCTCATGCAAACTGCCTAACATATAAATAATTATAACGTATGTCTACCTTTCCACAGCTAGAGCAAACTATTCAGAGAACACATACCATACTGTCTAAATAATCATGTTTTTACTCTTCAACAGCATAAAATTGTTATTTTTGACAACATAATCGTTTGCAACATCAGTCGAATCCTTGGTATCTAAATAAGAGGCTGTTTTTTCAAATGACATTCGCCGGGCACCATTGCACGTTCTATTTTTAAAGCCGCGTCCTTTGACATATAGTACCCATTACCACTTAATAAAAAACAGCGCTGCATGATAACTGTCATGTTAATATCATTAGTAACAGATTGAAACGTTGTGAACAAGTATTTTCTACGCGCAGACGTAGCAGAATATTCCTAACGTCCGCTGACGTGTAATAATCCCCAGCTTACAAAGAAAAACTAAATGTCATGGATTCAGTGTTCACTGACATTATGTAATTTTTTTACTTTTCGTATTTCTTTGGCAACTACTCGCTGACTCAGTGAACTATTAGATGTTACCTGTTTTACTTCGTTGAGTTAGGTAGAATAAGATGAAAGAGACGCATGTCTCGGGGTTGATTTTAAGTGTTTTATGCTAGATAATCGCGTAGGTCTGCTATAAAACAAGGATGGTCGTTGGCCTTCAAGCAAAACGGTTAACAGTTATATTACGAGTGCTGTAAACCATATTAACATGCACAAGTTGAAACATTAAATTGCTGTTGGCTTGGACTGTAACGCAAATTGATTATTTTATCGCTCGTTACTTCTGTAAAAATAGAAGCAGAATAAGATTTATGCCAGTGTTCACGAATTGAACGTCTGGAGAAATGTAATCAAATATGCACCGATCTTCATCCAGGACGAGAGATTAACGCAGAGATTAACAGTTGCATTCAATGATATGTTTGCCAACATTGTCATTTTTTTCTAGTGTCGGTAACACTTCATGATAAATGCGTAGGCCTGAGGCAAAATGAAAATAAATTTCACCGTACATTCTTTCTTCAAGGTACGGCTTTCTTGTCAATTTCAGTTCAGGTTTTCAAACATTGGTGCACTATAATAGGTCTATGAATTGCGCTAAATTTAAGGAACATGTGCTTGCGTGCGTGCGTGCATGCGTGTGTGTGTGTGTGTGTGTGTGTGTGTAAGAGAGAGATAACCCTTGTTTTACCTGTGTACTGCACCTGATTTGCGCCCACCTGATTATAAGGATAATGATAACTCTAACGGGCAATTTTGCAATCCAGTGGCTTTAACAGATAAAACAACAGTTTACTATCCAAAAATGAAACGCATATTGATTATCAGTGCATTCTTGTATCAACTTGGCTACTATGCAAAAATTTGCAGTGAGTGATTTTTCATTGCACAGAAATGAAGAAACCGCTCAATCAACAAGTGGTTCACCTTTACATGGATTCAAAAATCATTAGAGATTAACGTGTAATCACTCGGTTCTCGGTAGGTATACAGATTAACAACGGTATATCGTTTGTGGCAGCAAGCACCTGTTTCATAATGAGCACACCGAGTTCAGTAAAACTATTTTTCTTCATTTATATGCGTATGCATATAATAATAACTCCGATATGTGTTCTGGGTAACTTTTGATCAAACACTATTTTTAACTCCCTGATTTAAACCTATGGTCTGACACAGGGGTACAATGCTATTGAATTTACAAGGAATTCATTGAGTGACAAAATGGCAATTTCTGGGATAACTCTTTGCTTTTTTTTAGTTTCTGGATGCAGAGCGACGCTATGTCCATCATTCCTTAGAATCTCCGTTACCTTGCACGTGTGGTACAAATGCATTTTAAGTAAAACGTCACTTGTATAATTCACCCTTCGTAGCTAGAGGAAAGCTCGTTTATCTCGGATTCTGTGCTAAATAACCTCAAAGGGTCAGTTAACGGCTGTATCCGTGTTATTCACTCATTGGTGCCTATATCACTGGGTCCCTGGCTGCGTATATCGTATTTCATTGTCTGTTGTTGCATGAAATTTGGCTTTTTTTAATTATTTGACTTTTGTACTTAATGTAATGCATTGTATTTAACTTGGGAACTGTTGAGCAGTTTAAACGAACATGATTTAGTGAATTGCCATTTTTAAAACACGCGAAACAATTGGACGATATTAATCTTTAAATCAATCTCTTTCATTGCAGTAATATGAGTCACAGTATGCATATTTATAAATAGTATACGCGTGTACTTATGAAGTTACTCGTATGGATACTAATGAACTAAGGTATTTCCTAAACTGCTTTAGACCACCTGCAAGTTTTTGTTAACAAGGTTTTTATGGTTGTTACCGTAGCCTTGGGGCACTGCTGCCGGGGCTGCCTTTAATTTTCATTTGCGCCAACTTTTTGCGCCTATAGCTGTTGTAATTTCTCATATTTTTCTTAATTAATCCTGGTTACACTCATTAATATACTTTATTATCTTTATATTATGGCACTTATATAGTTTGGGGGATGTTTGATTATCGCCCCAGTTTTGTAACTTTGTATCTTATAAGTTTTCGTCATTAATAAATGACAATTTTCAGTCATATGGACTTATCTTACTTAATTGGGAGCAAAAACAGAGCTTCGTTGTGCTTGTGAACATTTGGCTACATAAAGACAATTAGATTTTTGAACAATAGATAAAGATCAATTATTATCTATCTACCCTTAAATTTATCTTTCACTTGTGTCTCACTTATTATATATTGTCAGTGTGCGTGGTTTATAACTTAGGTTGGTAAAAGTAAGGTGACGTCATCATTTTATGCGACATTTCTACTTCCGGTACAATGCGGTTTCTAGCAATCTGCAATCCTCGGCTGACTCCGCTACGCTCCATACTGTCGAGTGCGCGAGACATCCGAGTAGTTCCGAGTGAGTTTCTAGACCACAAAAGGTGAAGGTTCTTGCCGAATACTCCCAATGTCTAAGAGGCGACACTTGAAATCCTTAATGAACTTCAAACTGCACTTACAATATTTTCATTTTTGATTGTTTCCATCCGTTTCTTCTTACATTTAAGAACAGGCATATTCAGAAACGCAATTCTTCTAAGGACCAACGACAACTTAAGTGAGTACTTGGCAACACATTTATCTCTTGCCACTTCATCCCCATTGTTTAATAATCCCATTGCCTTCAGTTACTTAGCAGCACTGCATGTGGCTTTATACTTTTTGAAAGTAACAATTGAATGAATATATCCATACAATTAAAGTCAAGGAAATGAAACTTATCGTTGTCCTCGAAACAAACATTTCTGAAAGTATTTCCTCAAGGGTCTTACACATAAAAATGGATAGAGGATAAAAATATATCAGATCAGATCTAAAAACGAGGAACACGAGACAACATCACATCACTGCACTACCTGCTCGAACAACAACAGTGACCTCAACCTCGTTTATACTGGTACAGTAGGTGGCACCAGTGGAATGACCCCATACAAGACACACCCCCTACAAAATAGTTCATTCACATATCGACAGTGACAAATTAATAATACAGACCGGTTACATTGCATTGTCATACATTGGCTGCACTGTGGCGACAAATACTTTTACCACACCCTCATCTCTTATCATGATTTGATAATAAGAAAAAGATAAAGTATATAATCAGTTTTGATAAATATCGATTCTCTTCCTGGTGTGATCCGTGGAAAACCGTCTTAATTGCCATTTGTATGTACTATGTAGGCGAGATTCGTGAAGTACAGCATGGCCACCGGAACCTTTTACTGAACTATTATTTCGCATTCCTGGTAATACACGTTAAAGGTCATGCGGCGTGACCTTCTGTTCGTCACTTCTCAATATGGCTTCCTGATTTACCAAGTAGTCGCGACTGGAGTCTGGGTTTTAAGGTTTGAATTGAAGATGAATCTGGAAGGTGATTTATTTGAAGCCATTTACCTTCCTCGAAGGGGCAATAAAAACAGTACTGAGTGATATTCTTATTCTTATATATCTTGCTGGTCCCGTCTGAATCATAAATCAATCAAGTGTTATACCAAATGCTGTACAATCACCTGCGCAAACCCGCGCTTTAAACGGCAAATATTAAAACTTTATCTAACAACGAAGCGCTTTGCACTTTCGTGGATATCATCATTCGCTGCTAAGCTCCGTGAGTGTTCAGCGCAATTTCAATTTAAATCGAAAAAAATAAAGTGAATATTTAATTCCCTTTTATAAATTGTTTGCAGAATTGGAAAAAATCACTGGATGATTTACTCGTAAATATAAACGTTTTGGCCATTCGAACCGTTCGCAGTTACTCAGGTAGCGTAATTCGCAACAGATTCAGAGCGTCAGGTGCATAGATAAACAGACACAGGAATTGAAAACATTCCCCCTGTTCCCATGTTTAGGTAATACAGTTTATCTATTCGCGATTCCATCTTAGTGATTTCATTCAGTCTGCATGCAGCATAAAGTTAAAAGTCTATTTCATGTACGAGTATGCTTCATACTTTTATGAGCATAAGGTATCAATGCAAAAACCGTGAAATGACTACTACAATATAACGGTAAGACAAACGAGTAAACATATGTACTAATAGCTTGATTAAGAATCGTTATGATGATTGCTTTATACTTGTGTTACCACTCTTTCAGAATTTGCGGAAAGAGATCATATACATTGCAGCTTCACACCTCGTGCATGACGTCTGCTGACATTACCGTACTTAGCTGGGTTTATTTTCGCAACACATCCATATACTCAACGCTGGTGTAAAAAAATTAAAGAATCGATATGGTGATACTGCAGAAAATGATACCGATTTTTGCAAGAAAATAATGGAATAAACGTTTGTCTAAAATGTGAACAAAATGGAAAAATTGGTAATCGATACGCTGGGTGCCAGGTCATGTATTACACCCCTTACCTCTAATAAACTTTGTCCAGTGGGTACCAAATTCAGACTAGGTGCGAAGTAAATGAGAGCTAGCTTTCCACTCTTAATGATTTTATCCAACTCTTCGCCGTCTATGTGATCGATTTGCTCATCAGGCGAGACGCTGTCGAAGTTGACCACCAGAAAGGCCAGCGATAGGATAAGCACGACCGACGATCGGAATGCCATGTTGCAAACTCCCCTTGCTTAGGCTATGAGGATTCTCCACTTGTCAGAGAAGAGAAACCGTGTGCTATTCTCAGAATATTTCGTCTCAAGTTCTTTGACCTACTTTAAGCAGACGATGGATATATATTGACGTCACGCTCGCGGTGTATATAAGTCTATACTACGACGAATGTGTATTCTAGAGCTTAAAGCACGTGTACGTATGACGTTTGTTGATACGCTACTTTTGACAGTCTGTTTAAGTGTCTGCTAACGGGGTTCACATAACTTTAAACGACCCAGAAAGTAAAGACAGCAAAACAGGTTTAGATATTCCGTGAATATACTGGTGAGTTATAAAGTAAATATTCATATGAAACGCAGTTAATGTATCATATTATCATATGATAAAAGTTAAGCTACGCATTGACAAAATTCTATGTCACAAACATCTTATGAACAAGCCGATGCACAACGTTGTTGCAAATGGTTAGATGCGACTAACGCCTCCAAATGCGGTCTCGAAATTCCAACCTATCAGTGATGTTGAGAAGATACCGCACGCCAAAAAGGTCAAAAGACTTTTGACATTCTGCTTTTTAGTTTTGTAAACTTAACAGCTGTATGGCTAAGTGCACCACTTCACTGGCTTACGTGTGACTCATTTATGGAGACTGATACCGAGATTATTACGGTGCTCTCTCATTTTTAAGAACTAAATATTTATAGCTCGGTTTTTACTGCTAGTGCGCTGCAAGGAGCACTCACTGAAAGATTTTTTACGAGAAAAACTCATTCTGACGCAGAGTCTTCTTATTTTACCAATGGCACAGGTACTACATTTTAAAATCTTATTAATAAAATTAATTAATTATAATTCAAATGCCATTTACTACAGGGTTAATTAAACGTTTTGTTTCAATAGTAGCCGGGGTTTTACATGAAGCTAACTAGAGATATGCTCTTGTTTTCGGCGAATTCCGCGATATCTTAATTAACCAAACCTCCTTAGCTTGAAGAAACAGGGGCTTATTCTACAGGCTCGTAGTCTCTGCATATATGCTCAGTCAGCCTTAGGTACCTTATAGCCAACATGACGTAGTATGAGTGTTTCCACCTGCCCTATACACCTTGCCATAATTTGACACGTTCACGCCGCGATATTTCTGACTTCTGGTGTAATTATGGACCCCTCAATGTAACAAGACACCACCGCATTTAGAAACGATGGTACACCTTGAATATTAAGCTGGTCTTCTGTATTGCAAACATGTCATATAAGCATAATCCATTTTAGCGTTAAAAGATGTGGACTTCGATTACAAGATAAGGTGTAAATTAATTTAAGCTTTATTTTATTATACGGAAATCGTTTTAGCGTTAAAAGATGTTAAAAGAGTTCGATTACAAAATGTGTAAATTAATTTAAACTTTATATCATTATAAGTAATATGCCTCTGTAGAATGGCAGTTATCTGTGCTGACTTCCGGCCTTTGCTTTATTTTCCACTTTGTTTTATCGACTGATAGTTTTCATGGGTGAATTTTAATGATTGCGTCTTAAAATAGCTTTCTCTGCTGCGATAATGAGATTGCATCAGGTGCGAATGCTCCGCGCACCTTGACAGCCAAAGCTGCACGCTGCACCGCTTTTGTTAAACACAATTCGCGGTCTTAGCAAACAAAGTCAGAAATTAATGAATCTAAATAATAATAATAAAAAAGAATGAAACCTAGCGTAGTGTATTGGCCACATTTGATATGTATAGGCCAAGCTACAATTTGGTGACTAACATTAATGTGCATATGTATTAAAAAACGAAACTGAAATGTCCAATTGTTTCTCCATAAGTTTAAAAACACATATGCGACCGACGTCTTGGACTGAATTTGATGCAATTTCGAAATTTCAATTACAGTACTTTTAAATAATGTCAGTTCTTCAAGGATCAAGTATTCGTAACTTGCATTTTAATCTCATTTGCGTAAATTGTAAATAATAACACAACAACATTTTGTTAAAGTATAAACCAGTTTTATTTTTTCACCACCGTGAACATGAAGTCATATGAGTGCCACTCTGAGCAACTAGCCATCATAATACTGTCTCGTATGTCTGTTAAACAGCTTCATCCAACTAAAGAGTAGCAAAGGGGCTATGCATTTGCATCTCGTGCCTGTATACAGAGAGTGTGCGAACCTAAAGGCTTTCGGTTTGAGTAACGATCAAAATGTTCACATTTCGAGGGAGTTAAATAACGCAGTTACTGTTTGTGAAATGGGACCAGGTAAAATATGATAAAATGATAGAGTGGTTCAAAAGTTTACACGTCCTTATTTCATGAAAACACAACTGCACGAGATTGCACGGGGGAGATTGATATTTGAATCATTTTTATCACCTCTCAAAATGTGAACATCTTTGAAATGAAGGGGTATGACTTTTACTATGTAATAGAAAAGTACTGGTACACTGATTCAGCCCATAAAATAGCACTACACTGGCAGACAAAACAAGCTGCATTTATAAAGTGTTTTTGGTATTCATATCACTAAGAGAAGCGGGACGACCAATATTCATTACCAGTCCAAATTCTAAATACTGTAAATCGAATACTTCTGTCTAGGGTCGCCATCATGTTTTGTTAGCCTTCAGTATCCTAGCCAGGCCGTAATGTCAAGAATCAGGTGCGATATCTTCTACGGAATTAAGAATAAACCATTCAGGTTAGGTGTGTAATTTGAAGGTTAAACAAAGCACATCCGCCTCGTACTACATTTGAGTTTGTGTTTCTTAACAATCACAACCTTTCTTTCCGGTGGCAGTCTCTCTTACGCCTACGTGTCAGACGTGTGATGGTAAGAAGGGATGAGCGGAAGCTTTACGGTACGTGTCTTAACTTAAACTATTACAACTAAAAAGCAAAACCCTCGAGTAAAAGCAAACTAAACCTACAAAACTGAACTCATGTAAAGAGCAAAAATCTGTCTAAAATTTGTCTCCATTTGAAAAAAAAACAGAAATGTTTTCGAAAGCGATGTGAATACACACGTAACACACCAAGTGTTAAGTTGCAATGTTGCACGGTAGATAAGATGTATCAATTTCATTCAGACGTGTAGAACACCACTTTTAACACATAAAGATCCCATCAAATAAATAAATAAATACAACATACGTCTTCTCTACATGAATAATACAACGGTCCACTTGATTGTTGCCAAAACTTCTTTTTAATATTAGAAATTATTGTCAACGCTGACCGTGAACTATCCACACTACAATTGTCCAGTGAGTTTCGACGAAAGATCGTTACTTAATGTATCGCTTAGTTTGCCTTCAGTTGAGGTGACGCAGTCAGAGTATCAAAAGGAGAGAAACGTCTAGGAGGCACCGCACACCGCATTATCTGCGCATGTACAGTGCAATTCCAGACTGCCGCGTGGACGTAGCCGCTTAAATGTGCCTATAACGGCCGAAGACTATGCCCTTGTTTTCCTCATCCGTTCTCTCTTCGTACTGTAAGCTGGTGACACCTTGACTGCTCTGGTCCTGGACGGGCATGCCGGCCTTCATGATCCAGCGGTTGGCGCCCATGGCGGTCATCCCCTTCTGGGAGTCGTACTTGTTTGTACCGAGTTGGAGAGAAGGGGCGCTCATTGCCTCCTGGTCCGGTTCCAGGAGATTGACTTCCTTCACTGGACGAGGGGTGCCAAACATGGTCATTCCTTTCTAAAAACATATGGTAGAAAATGAAGGCAATTAGTATTGTTTTGCACTTGTTTTTCTGAAACAGGAAAAAGCACATTCCTCTGCCCCCCCCTCCCTACACATCTATCTCGTTCTTTACATGGTGTTTAGGCTATCTGGTATTTTCTTATAAATGGTAATCAATATCAGAGGGGAACAGATAAATAAAAAACAACCTCCAAAGCTATTACAAAGAAGAATTTTGACTTCATTAGCCCGGCGTTCTATTTGAAAAATGCCGTCCGTCAAAGGCAAAGGGAACGTCCCATTCAGATGATATTGTTCACCTACCTGAGAATCGAATTTGTTTGTTCCGCACTGGAGGTTGATGGTCGCCTTTCCTTCAGCTGATGCCTCATCTACCTTCATGTCAGACACGTGGCGGATTCCACCCATGGCAGACATACCTGGAAATCAAATATTCCAATAAATGTCACACGCTCTTATTTTCAATAATAACGAAAGGTATACAGAAAGTAATTATAGTATATAGCTATCAAATGTATCATCTATTATCTGCAAGAATGTCTGTTTCCATAGTTTTCTAAGTTTTCATTTCAGTCGATATGTGACCCTATATATTGGCTGAGGCTGTATCACATTAATATAATAATAGTACTGAGCATCGTGCATTAAATACAGTGCAGGAATAATAATAATAATAATAATAATAATAATAATAATAATAATAATAATTTCTCACCTTTTTGGGAGGCATACTGGTTTGTTCCCATCTGCGTGCTAATGACATTAGCGCCATCTTTGTCCTGTTCCGGTTGGTTCTTTGTCATGTCAGACACGTGGCGGATTGCGCCCATGGCAGTCATACCTGCAAATACAGTATCGTTGATATTTACATGTGTCACTTTGAAGACCGTGCATTTTGCCGTGCATTGTGCGATGAATATTCGGGAATTCCCTTAATCGGGTCTTCATTGTTATTATGAGATACGATTCGAACCAAGTTTGCCATAATGACACTGTTAGTCTGTTCGAAAGAAGCCAAAAAGTATAATTGAATACTGACCCAGGAAAACAGACTGAGAATATATTTATCAATTAACTTAAAACATGACTAGCTTTAGTCGCCTTGTTTTTTTCTGTATCCAGACATAACCTATTCCATAAACGATCACTCCATGTCTAGGTGTTTTGTTTTTCAAACCAAAACAACATACCCTTCTGAGAGTCGAACTTATTGGTGCCAGTCTGCAGCCAGAGCTCTCCTTGGGAATTCTGATCTTGTTTCTCCAGCTTCATGTCGGAGACGTGTCTGATAGAGCCAAACCCGGTCATTCCCTTCTGGCTGTCAAACTGGTTGGAACCATATTGGAGAGACACGAAGGACTGGGTATTCGGGTCACCCACAGCTTTCACTCTGAAAGCACAGGAAGCGGACGCTTACAACATGGGGAGCACGTGAATTAGGGGGGCAAGCGGATTTGGCGCACTGTTAATCAGTATTATAACCAGCACACGGCTGAAGACCGCATAGTTACCAAGAGGTTGGTTTTTCTATTTTTTTCTTTATTTGTTTTCTGTTCTCTTTTTCCTGGTTAAAACATGCACCCGGTGTCATGGATAGATTCTCCAGTGAAAATATGACCACGATATTTTTCTATGCTGTGGATTGGTTGAGGTAAAAAACGATAGCTTGCATTCTGGCTGCATGTATGGCCGCCACACATGAATATCAACCATCAGCATTTATTCATACAAAACATAATTTTAGGAACAAAATGTGTATGTGCATTCTAAGTGAGAATAAAGCGTGTATGTAACATGAAAGAAACAAGAAAGATATCAACTGATAAGTATATAACTGGTGCGAAAAGGATAGAGGCGGCAGTAAATTACGTGATATTAGCAGTGCATAATGTATACGGCACATGGTTGAGCAAGTTATAGCAAAGTGTGTGGGCTATTAATTGTTACCACATTTCAGCATTATTTGAAAATGAACTCTAAACAAAAAAGAAATTTCTAAAGAAAATTGCGCTCTAATCATAATGTGTTTGGTCAATGATCTAGCTTAATTAACCAGGTATGTGTGGTATTTGACTAATTCCAAACATCACAAAATTAAACAAGGCCTATTTATAAACTATTTTAGTGTGTGCAATCGCTATAGTGCTTGCTAAATAAATCAGTACGAATATAGCAAGTCATTAACAACCCATATCCGTTTCAAAAAATGTTTTTCCCGACATCAATAGTTCTACGTTACCCTTGAACATAAGATGTTATATATATATATTGTGCTAAGTGCTGGGAACTACGTCTGAAAAACGATTTCTTTCCGAAAAGCATCTGATATCAATAATAATGGTATTCTAACAGTGGATCCAGGTTATGCAAGGAACCCCCTCTAAGACTGAGTTGTTACACGTTTCACTGGTTTAAAATAGTGCATTTACTTGTGTTTTTGTGTTATTAATTTTGACTAAAATACTTCCAGTGAATTTGCTTAAGCAGCTTGTTCAAAAATTGGTCCTCAGGTTGACTCACAATCACTAAATAAACATTTAATCTTGCTCAAATCTATAATGAGGAAGGGTGGACAGCATCCCCTGGGCCCATCTAGATGTTTTTTAACTACTGTAAACTGAAATCGAAAATAATAACATTATAAAACATGATAACAATAGTGTATTTTGTCTATCATACCGTCAAACATGCCATTGACACAATGTTACTGTGTACATCTTACCTGATCTGGTAGGGGCGCTGCGCAAGACAAGACTAACCTGTAGGAGAGCAGGTCTTCTTGATAGATATAGAAATTGTGATTTGTTGTAATATTATTTGCTCTTTAATAGTGAACATGCGCAGTCATTAGTTCACAAGTGCAATCAAGCAGCTTGATTGTTTCCTTATATTACAAACACTTACAATTCGTAAATAAAAACCCTCTTTTTCAAAAATATGTATGTTAGCAAAACGAATTTGCATGGATTTAAACTGTTTGTTTAACAATCGGTAGTTACATAAAATACTCGTGCCTTCACTTTGTGTATTTCTCATGCAAAGGAAAGGATACATTAAGTCAAGTCAAAACAAATTCTCCACCCCACCGCTTGCCATAGAACAACGTATGCCGGACAGACCAAGAGCAATGCCCTACGGGAATATAGTGGAATACACAAAGATAATTGAATATAAGCGGTCGTTTACACACAACAACACGTGGAAAAATATGCAAAACATACATTTGCACAAATGAGCACAAAAATAAACTTACTGAGACACTTAAATTAAAACAAACATGCTATGGATTTACCAAAAAGGGTTTAAAATTATTTTAAGGAGTGAGGAACCGAAAGGTTAACTGTGGTTCATGAGGAGTGAGCAACAAAAAGGTTAACAAAGACTTTGAGGAGCGGGGAACCAAAAATATAAACAGGGACGTTAAGGAGTCAGGAACCAAAAAAGTAAACAACGTCTCTACTGTGTGAGGAATCAAAAAGGTGAACAGAAGCTTTGATGAGTAAGGATATATTGCCTTTATTCTCTCCTGTAGAAATTGTTCGATTTCATCAAAACCGACAAGTGGGCTGTGTCATTTGATTTTAGTGCCCTTTAACTGGCTACTACTCAGGAATTGAGTTAGTTACACTCATATGTTACCTTTGCAGCTTATACCTACATATTTGAAGTATTTTGACTAAATTCATCATTTCAGTGAACAGTTTATTGATAATGGCAAAAAACCATTCGTAATCACGAACAAGCAAAGGTTACTTCCAGGAGTATATACAGGCGTATATATGGACAGACTTGCTTCATAAACCTCGAGTCCCAACCACTCTCAAAACCCTCTAAACAAACAATGCTTGGAAAAAAATCGATTTTAGCGCGTTATCGTAGATATGTTATACATATGTGTCTTCTATTCAAGGGATTAAAGAAAGGATAGAAATCGTTATTATAGTATCTAACTATGTGCCACAAATCGGACATGTATCCAACACGGAAGTTAAAGTTATAATTTTGATGCAAAATTCCTTTTACTGTAAAAAAATTAGTCACGTGCCATGTAGCCCAAGATCAGGATAAGCTTTGGGTTTCCGCTGCCTTATGCAACGCATTCGTGTCAAAGGCGCTTTCATTTCAACAACACGCAAATTTGATTGTCAGTAATGCCCTTTGGAAAGCAATTGTTTTATGAACACCGCGGATGTGCTTTGTAGCAATTTAAGTAATTTCAGTTTCATCTCAGAGTTGGCGTAGTTCATTGACTCAGTACAAAAGGGCATTAGACGGTGTTGTCATTGTTACAGTATTTGCATATATGCTGTCTCTCTGTCCATCTAGATTTAAATGTGCCTATAACGGCCGAAGACTATGCCCTTGTTTTCCTCATCCGTTTTCTCTTCGTACTGTAAGCTGGTGACACCTTGACTGCTCTGATCCTGTACGGGCATGCCGGCCTTCATGATGGGACGACAGGCACCGACGGCTGTCATCCCCTTTTGAGAAGCGTACTGGTTGGTTCCACATTGCAAAGACAGGGCGGCGCTTCCCTCTGGGGTGCCCTCCTCGATCTTTACATCCTTCACTGGTCGAACGGCGCCCATGGGTGTCATGTCTTTCTGTGATGCGTACTGGTTGGTACCACACTGAAGGGTCATCACTGCCAGGACTTCTGGGGTGCACTCTGATACTTTGATATCAGCTGGGTGGCGGACAGCTCCGACGGGCGTCATGCCCTTTTGGGATTCGTACTTATTGGTGCCAGTTTGGATGTTCAGTTCTGCCATACCTTCTTGTGAAACATCGGGCACGTGCTTGTCAAAGACTGGACGTGGAGAGCCGAAACCGGTCATTCCCTTCTGAGAATCGAACTTGTTAGACCCTGCCTGAAGACCAATGTATGTGTTGCTCTCAGCATCGTATTGATCAGCCTTTATGTCGGACACGTGGCGGACAGCGCCCATGGCTCTCATCCCTTTCTGACTGTCATATTCGTTGGTGCCACACTGCAAACTCAGGACCGCCTGGACCTCAGGGGAAGCCTCTTCACATGGGATGTTGGTGACATGTCGAGCAGCACCGAAGGCAGTCATTCCCTTCTGAGACATGACCTTGTTCGTGCCATACTGGTAACCAATGAGAGTCTGTCCCTCTGGATCAAGCTCAGCACCGCTTTTCAGATCGGAGACGTGGCGGATAGCACCAAAGGCAGTCATCCCTTTCTGGGAGGCATTCTTGTTTGTACCGTACTGAAGACCAATGGTGTCCTTGCTCTCGGCTTCGGATGTTCCAATATCAGACACGTGACGGATGGCGCCAAATGACGTCATGCCTCTTTGGGAGGCATATTGGTTGGTACCCATCTGGGCGGAGAAGCAGTCCTTGCCTTCATACTCAGAAGAACCAACATCTTTTCCATGACGTTGTGCGCCAAAGGAGGTCATTCCTTTCTGGCTGGCGTGCTCGTTAGAGCCAGACTGGGGTGATATGACAGTGGCTGTCTGAGGGTCGTATTCCGCTGCCCCGACATCGTTACCGTGGCGGACAGCACCAGTTGGACGCATCCCTTTCTGAGAGTCATACTGGTTGGAGCCGGACGACTGCGGTCTGATGTAGGTAAGCCCTTGTTGGTCCATTTCGTCGGCCCTGATGTCAGAGACGTGACGAACGGAGCCCATGGCCGTCATGCCTTTCTGCGAAGCAAATTGGTTGGTGCCTGTTTGAAGTGACAGATTTCCGGCACTTTCCTTATCGTACTGGTCAGCTCGGATGTCTGAAATGTGCCTCACAGCCCCAATTGCTCGCATGCCCTTTTGAGAAGCGTATTGGTTGGTGCCGCTTTGGATGCTGATCACACCCTGACATTCTTGGTTTTCCACAGGATTGATTCTGGAAGACATAAGGATCCACTTTGAGTTTTAACTAACCAAGAGCTACAGGGTACTTTAGAGGTCGACAAATTAGGGAAAGAATTGGCCAAGATTTAGATTCCAGGTCTTCAAAAGTGGGTGAGGACAAAAGGAGGATGTTTATGAAGAATGAATGATATAGCAACAATTGCTTCGTTTTAAACAAGCACAAAAGAAATAATTTGCTGCTATTTTGGCTCTTGAATGAATAGGTAGTGTCGTGGATTTTGAGTTAGACAAGTGGTACGTCTCCAGAATTTAACCTGTGAAAACTAGAATAGCCAGAGAATCACCAACTCATCCTCTGCAACCTGATGGCTGCAAAAGTAAATGGTTTTAATACAAGATTATGACACTTTACGGTTCAGAACTTAGATATCCAGAAATGACATTGAATACTTTTGGTAAATAAGCACAAAGACACCAAATTTAAATTTTACTAAGGTAAACTAAATTTGAAAGTTTTGATCAAAATTTTAACATTTTACGATATATCTGTCTTTACTGGATATCATGTCTTAACCTGTATAGGTCAGCAGAATTAAATTGTGACAAACAGTGTTAGTGACGCTCAATTTTGCCGATGGATCTAAACTCTTTTGATAATTCGATGTGAAAACTTTTGCACGCCACCCATAAGTCTGATCGTGTGCAACGACCAGCTGCACGTTGAAATGACCTTAACCTACACATTCCGGAGCCATTATAGCAGTTAGTAGCAAGAACGATAGATGTGAATATGAATCATATTTTAACTAATTCGGAGAGAGGTTTGTATATAGCTGCAAAAAGGGAAATATGTGACAAAAGAGTTACTTAATACAAAAAACACCATTATTTACAAACACAAACGTAGAAACAGATATTCCACGTGGAATATAGACAGAAGTCATTATATGCAACAAACCATGTATGGCGAATGAAAGAAAAGCACTATATTCGAAATACCTTCACGGTATGCTACATAAGGCAGTGTTCGGAGATAACCCATTACGTGGTCCCTACTTGTATTTTAGTGCATGTTTTATTTATGTTGGCCGTATGGGAGATGTAAGTGCTTGAAAGTGAGTAAAGCTGAGGAAACATAATGCCATTCGCTATCATTTTCATCCATATTTCTGTCTCTGGTTACTTGAAGAGTGGCTTTTGAGGTAGCCCTTTAATTGAATGAATAAACATATTGTCCATAACAAATCTAGAGATGACGCACTAAACTCATCACTTGACACTTTACTTTTAAGAGCCATGCTTGACAAAACCATCGGCTAATTCTTCTGTAAAGCACCATGCTATTCTCTGTGTGGAACATTGGCCGTTTATGCAGATTGACAAAGCAAGAATATAAGACAGTGTTTCCTTTGCTAAACGCAAAATCCACACATTTAAACATTTTGAAATAAAAACAGATTATAGTCAATCGTGTCACTATTTGTGTAAGTCGCTACAGAAACACAAGTTCAGTAAAACATGCAGGGAAATGCTTAGGAAGGTATTTAAGTATTGTAATTGTTGTGAAATCTAGGGAGTATTGTTCAAAATATACATTTTCCAACCTATAATTCAAACGACTCGTCTGAATGAAGGTGTTTTAATTTAATAAAATGGTTCTTCCATCGTGCAATTAACATGAAACATTTAACAATAATTCAACATCATATTAATTGGGTATACTTAAAACGAAGGCAAAAGTATAGAACAAAATATTAATATCATATGCAAAATACATATGTTCCAGTACATCGATGCATCGTGTATCGCAGCTGTAGTATAATATTTCAAATTGCGGTTTAACCAGATTGTCTAAGGATTTGCTCACGAAATGCCATTCATTATAATGCTTCTCAACAACTTGAAAGTTTATCTCCAATAGTCTATAAGTGACATTAGTTTTACGGAACGAGTTAAACATTTGAAACGCTCAAATTGTGTTAAGTTTTATATATTATCTTATTCCTTTCGGTTTTCCTCCTGGCCGCCACAAGCATAACCATATTCAGCAAGAAGGTCAGGCATGCGCATATCCGCCGGTCGTCGCGGGGCGCCGTATGCAGTCATTCCACTTTGAGACGCAAAGCGATTGGAGCCCATCTGTAAGCCGATTGTTCCCCTGTCAGCCATTGTGTCGGCTCTGTTTGGGGGTGAAAAGGAAACAATGGATGATGGATGATAGTGTCTTGTAGGTTAGTTGGAGAGGAAATCGCTCACTACATTAGAGGCTGCCTGGGATGAATATTGAACTAGTCTTGATTTAAGCATTGCATGCTGTTTGGTTTTAATAAACTGGATATAGATTTTTGGGTAATTGCCAGATGAATATCACATGTAAAGCCAAAAACATGGGGTTTTGTGTAGTGCCTATAAGTTCTCATTATGTTTGAGGTCAAATTGATAGCTAGCTTACTGTCTGGCAATAGTATCATCATGAACTTAGTTATGTGTCATACGAACACTAATTTACAAGAGGAGAAGTAAAATATGAGCAAATCTTTCACCAAAATGCTTAGCCATTCTACATTATGTGTGGTATAAAAATAAAAAAGTGTTTTCCTTAAATTTAGACACAAAGAATCACGATTGAATATGTTTTTCATTTTTATTCACTTTGTGAGTTGCGAAGGCAAAAAGTGACATTGCATCCAAAATGTTTAGTGACCTTTAATGTAAGTGTTCTGCACCCTATTAATATTCAGATTCAACAATAACCAGTATATCTTCCAGCTCACTTGAGTGAGCACCACCTTTAGTGTCCAAGGTGATTCTATTTGAATAAGGTAGTCGTTGGATTCAAAGATTCCATAAATGTACAAATCACTGTGAGTGTGAGCTGCCATAATCATTCTATGCTTTTTCGTGATCAAAACCATTTTACAGTGCTTCCTTTACCGTAGTTTTTGTTATCTATCCTGTCTTTTATACGACCAAGTTGTAGCACTATACCCTGAGGTACAAACATGAACGTGAAAGAGTACGTGGAGCAAAAGATAAATAATAGTGCTAATTGGAGAGTGATATTCATACGGCTTTTCTGCTTAATTTACAATTCAATTTGAGCTTTTGGTTGATGATAGCCACGCTCAGCCAACAAGTCTGGCATGCGCATATCTGCCGGTCGACGAGGTGCCCCCATAGCTGTCATGCCGCTCTGTGTGGCGAACATATTGGTGCCCATTTGAAGTCCAATAGAACCTCTATCCACCATGCGGTCATCGGAGCGGAAGTCAGCACCATGGCGCACAGCACCATATGCGGCCATCCCCTTCTGAGAGTCGTACTTGTTCGAACCCATTTGCCCGCCTATGGTACCCTTGTCCTGTAGGTTGTCGGCTCTAATGTCGGCGATGTGTCGGACAGCGCCCATAGATGTCATTCCTTTTTGGGAATCGAACTTGTTGGTGCCCATCTGGATGCCAATCGTCGACTTGTCGGCCATGACATGGTCTAAGCGCGTGTCGGCACCGTGTCGCACTGCCCCATAAGCCGACATACCTTTCTGGGATGCGTACCTATTGGAACCCATCTGTCCACCAATCGTAGCCCGATCTTCCATATTATCGCTCTTTATATCAGCAATATGGCGGACAGCGCCCATGGCGGTCATCCCCTTCTGACTGTCGTAGCGGTTGGAACCCATCTGTGCGCCAATGGTGGCCCGATCTTTCATCATCTGATCGGAGCGTGTGTCCGCACCGTGTCGAACTGCGCCGTATGCACTCATCCCTTTTTGAGAATCGTACTTGTTAGAGCCCATCTGAGGACCGATTGTTACTCTATCCGCCAGGTCATCGGCTCTGAAAAGTAGGGTTGGCGACAGGTGAACGGACGAACGCGCCGCCCGCTTGTAAAGTCACTCTCTCTTTGCATATCGGACAATTTTTAACCCAAGTATAACACCGTAAAGCGTTTTCAGATGGATAGAAGTGGCAAGAAGAAAAGGTATGAAAGAGAGACGCTTTAGCAAGAGATAGATTATTTGGTAAACAGTTAGAAAGCTATGAAAACGTAAGAAAATGTGTAAAACTGTTTTGTTGTAGTCTTGTCTTCCCTCATTTTTGTTTTACCAAAGGTACAGATGGGAAAGCAAATCTATATCAGTAGCACTATGAGTTCATATCAGTAGTCTTATTAAAAAAACACCGTGCAAGTAACATGCAGTAAAATACCAATCAAAGAGATTTACATGGTGATTATTTGAGACACTCGGCAGAATAGGCCCTTAAAGTAATTGCTTAGTCTGAATCTTTTGGATAAAGCCCACCGTTAATGCATTCTGACTGTTAAAAGTAAAAGGGGGAACGGGTCACACCTAAAAAGGTTTAAAGGAAATATACATCATATTCAATCAGTTCTCAGCTTCATGTAAAAGAAACAATATCAATATTACTTCATTCCTTCCATTTTCTCTCTCTTTCGTAATTTATGTGTTAGTCTGTTCTTTTTACCTTGATGTCAAGGACTAACCCTTAACCTAGTTCTACCTGATGTTTAACAAGTTCATTTGGAATCAACGCTATCATACTTTATTACTTAGATACTTTGAAACATCTGACAATATTGCTCTAGTATACTTAAAACATATAAACATAATTATTGGAAACTTAGGTATATCCTATGACACAATGACCTGCAAATTCACACTGTTTAAATATTCCGGAGAGTTGCTCTTCAAACTGGAGTCGGATTGACCATACAATGTAGCTGGTGACACATATCTACATTGAGAAAATTTGCATTAAATTTAAACGATTTCAGCTGTTTGAATTGCTGCTCCTATGGAATGTGTCAATAAACAACAAACGCAAGAGACTTGCTTTTTAATTTTTTATTGAGCAACAATATGTAAAAATTAATTTCTTATCTGCTTTTTGCCTTTAGGGACTACAGTGCCTTACCTGACTTTCACCATCCAAATTCAATGTCCTCAAACCTTACATTGTCCGTTGCTTTCCATTTATATCGCAAACATGTACAGCAAGCAGTCGAAATACAAAAAGCCCGTCATCACATTTCTTTAGCAGTATAAATTGAATTTCGATATATTTACCTTTATAGATTGAACACTCAGTATTAAGATAATGAAAATAATAATGTTGTACAGGTGCTATGTGCAGCTTTCGTTAAGCGTATAATAACAAAGGGGCGTCCCATAACTAACAAAATGTGGTCAGTAACAAAAGGTCGCAACTTGTTAATAATTTTAATGAATAAGTATTCAATATGTAATATCAAATTTGATCCAAGATGTATTCATATAGTGTTAATGAACAGTGCAATATTATTCGGGTTACAATGGAGGGTGAGACAAATACGTTATGAAAGTGCGATATCAAATACGTGAACAGAAGAAAAACAAAAAATATACATTAAGCAAAAAAGCCAAATAATTTACAACATTTTTGCATAAAAAAAATAAATTTCGTATTATGACCCTCCGGTTTTATACACATTGTGATGCTTAAAGAAAACGTTAATGGTTTGAATAATACCCTAGAATTAGCTTATCAGAGTCATGAAAAATCATCTGTTTTGAAAGTAACTTACATTGTTCAATTTTCGAAAAATTGGGCAAGATGTTGAAGTTCATAGAAATAAAAAACAAGCTTGCTAACGCGCTAGATCCAGACTAAGTTAAGACAACAAATGAACATTATTTCTTGAAAGACTGAAGGCGATGAATAGCCTGAGTGCCCGAAGAATAGTGTATAACATAGTTCTCTCTTAATCTTAAATATAACTTAAAAATCAGTTGAGCCACCAGAATAACCGTATTCCTCAAGGAGGTTCGGCATACGCATATCAGCAGGACGACGTGGAGCACCGAAAGCTGTGATTCCTTTCTGTGAATCATATTTGTTAGTGCCTGCTTGTAGACCGATGTAGCCTTTGGAGCCAGGATCCATGTCGTCAGACCTGATGTCAGCAATGTGTCGGACGGCGCCGTAACCTCTCATGCCTTTCTGTGAGTCGAATTTGTTGGAACCCATCTGGGCACCGATGGTGGATCTGTCTTCCATGTCGTCTGCTCTGATATCAGCAATATGGCGGACGGCACCCATGGAAGTCATACCCTTCTGAGAATCGAACTTATTGGAGCCCATCTGGATACCAATGGTTGATCTGTCGACCATCTCATCTTTAGCCCCTACGTCAGCACCGTGGCGAACAGCGCCGTATCCACGAGTGCCCTTTTGCGAGTCGAACTTGTTGGAACCCATCTGTGCACCGATTGTCGACCTGTCTTCCATATCATCTGCTCTGATATCAGCAATATGGCGGACGGCACCCATGGATGTCATGCCCTTTTGAGAATCATACTTATTGGAGCCCATCTGGATGCCAATGGTTGATTTGTCGACCATCTCATCTTTAGCCCCTACGTCAGCACCGTGGCGCACAGCGCCGTACCCACGAGTGCCCTTTTGCGAGTCGAATTTGTTGGAACCCATCTGAGCACCGATTGTGGACCTGTCTTCCATGTCGTCAGCTCTAATGTCGGCAATATGGCGGACAGCACCCATGGATGTCATGCCCTTCTGGGATTCATACTTGTTGGAGCCCATTTGTATACCAATGGTTGATTTGTCAACCATTTCATCATCTGCTCCTACATCAGCCCCGTGGCGAACAGCACCATAACCCCTCATGCCTTTCTGCGATTCGAATCGATTTGATCCCATCTGAGCGCCAATTGTAGACCTGTCTTCCATGTCGTCTGCTCTGATATCAGCAATATGACGGACGGCGCCCATGGATGTCATGCCTTTCTGGGAATCATACTTATTTGTTCCCATCTGGATACCAATGGTTGATCTGTCGACCATCTCATCTTTAGTTCCTACGTCAGCTCCGTGGCGAACAGCGCCGTACCCACGAGTGCCCTTTTGCGAATCGAACTTGTTGGAGCCCATTTGTGCACCGATTGTCGACCTGTCTTCCATGTCGTCTGCTCGGATATCAGCAATATGGCGGACGGCACCCATGGAAGTCATACCTTTTTGGGATTCATACTTGTTGGAGCCCATTTGTATACCAATGGTTGATTTGTCAACCATTTCATCATCTGCTCCTACATCAGCCCCGTGGCGAACAGCACCATAACCCCTCATGCCTTTCTGCGATTCGAATCGATTTGATCCCATCTGAGCGCCAATTGTGGACCTGTCTTCCATGTCGTCTGCTCTAATATCAGCAATATGGCGGACGGCGCCCATGGATGTCATGCCTTTCTGGGAATCATACTTATTTGTTCCCATCTGGATACCAATGGTTGATTTGTCAACCATCTCATCTTTAGCCCCTACGTCAGCTCCGTGGCGAACAGCGCCGTACCCGCGAGTGCCCTTCTGCGAGTCAAATTTATTAGAGCCCATCTGAGCGCCGATAGTGGACTTATCTTCGAACTGATCTGCTCTGATATCAGCAATGTGACGAACGGCCCCCATAGACGTCATGCCTTTCTGTGACTCAAACTTGTTCGTTCCCATTTGTACGCTAATGGTGGACTTGTCGACCATATCATCGGTGGCACCGACGTCGGCACCGTGTCTAACTGCACCATAACCTCTCATGCCCTTTTGTGAGTCAAACCTGTTAGTTCCCATCTGAGCACCAATGGTTGCTTTGTCCTCAAACTGGTCAGCCCTAATATCAGCAATATGGCGGACAGCACCCATGGTCGTCATGCCTTTTTGGGATGCAAATTTGTTGCTTCCCATCTGAATGCCAATTGTACTCTGATCTTCCATGTCATCGGCACGGATGTCAGCAACATGGCGGACAGCTCCCATGGAAGTCATTCCCTTTTGAGAAGCAAAACGGTTCGATCCCATTTGTAGCCCGATGGTGGCATTGTCAACCATATCGTCACTCTTGATATCAGAGACGTGACGGACAGCCCCCATGGATGTCATACCTTTCTGACTTTCAAACCTGTTAGAACCCATCTGACCACCAATAGTTGCGTTGTCAACTTGGTCGTCTGCTCGAATATCAGCAATATGGCGGACGGCTCCCATGGACGTCATACCTTTCTGTGATGCAAATCTGTTGGAACCCATCTGTAGGCCAATGGTGGCCCTATCTTCCATGTTATCAGCCCTAGAAATGAATTATTATTAGGTTTAATAATATTTTCAATCACACAAAATGGATTATGTATGAAATATCCAAGGAAGAGGTTAATGTATTAATCATGAAAAATCAAATTTATTTATCAGGTGTCAAAACACTTACAAATTATATCAAGATGATCTGACTAATAATTTCAAATGAGTGAAAAAATGACGATTCACCATGCTTTTCCATTGGTTGGAATGTTTGATAAAAAGGTCATTAGGTAGCAACAGCAGTTAGCTGGTATCGATTTCAGTCGTTTATAAATGTTGAAGTGTGGTAAAGAGTGGGTGTCAAGAGATTGTTGAGAGGTATGATGTTGGCACTGAATTTACCTGGTTTGAATAAAGATTATGTTCTTGCAACAGTGTGTCAAGATTTTACCCACCATACGCCCGTGTCCGATCCGGATTGATGAATCTGACCGATTACTTCAGCTACCGTAGAATCTACGATCCCAATACCTTAAGGCAGTAAACGTGATAGCGCCCATTGCATAGCTTTTACTGAGCGAAATACGGTGGGTAAATCTTGACAAAATGCTGTCTAACCATCATATGTGTATACAGCGTATTGTTTTTAAAATATCAGCTGTTTCACTTCATTGTATTAGGTTATTAAGGCACACAAGGCAAAATTGGAAAAGCATGATAAAACAATCACAAATATCGGGAAATCTCGGTATCAGGTGACTCAGTGTCGAGATTCTACGGTAGCTCACTCAGGTTCGCATGCCACCCTGCATTGAACACGCCGAGTATAAGAAAAGAGAAAGTGGGCAACTCTCGGGCTTAGCAAGGTCATCGATTTCCATCCCCAAGTATCAATTTTTACCCTATCAACCCATTTTAACACATGAACAAATAACGTGTATTTCGAACGAGTACACAGAGAACGAAGAATTAAACAACATAGAAGAAGAGCATTATTTTAGAATAGAGGAGGCATTAGCAAGATATATGTTATAGCGATATACGGCGAAAGCAAAAGTAAAGAATTCGAAGATGTTAAACATTGAAAAAAATAAAAAAAATGACAGGTATAATTTAGTTGCAAAATAGCAGAGAGATGCAAGATATCGAGAAGACGAAGAGAAAAGACGTAAAAAGGATACAAAAAACACTTATAGTGACAGGACAAACATAAATCGGTATACGAAAACAAAAATATAATGGAAAAAGGAGGGAGCAGAATACTGATGAATGTCGAAAAGAATCAGATAAAAAAGTTTTTTCTTATTTTTCTTATTTTTTTTTAGTTGGTAAACAACGATCAAGAACCCATCCCAGGTCAATATTTCACCAACCAAAACAGATATTACGAAAACCATTACTAGGCCCTTTGTGGATCTATTGGGTGTGGCACGCGAGTCTGAATGAAAATACTAGGACAAATACATAGCAATAACTGAGATCACTCGTCTAGTTTGGTTTTTTTGTCATTTTTAACCGCTCAACTGACTGTCATTTCAAATGACTTGGTCAAGAAATTAATGCAATATTTGCACAAGCCGGTGATAGATGGTAACCTCGAATAAATTTCATACATTTATTGATCTTAGAAAATTAGAGAAGAGTGATCTCGGCATACGGGCAACAAAAAGTTCAGACCGAAGGAAACACTTGTTGTATGATCAAGGGTCAATATTTGTTTTTCATTTAATGCATTAAAAGAGGTAATAGTACATAGTGATTTCAAGAAGCATAGGTCGTAATAGAAAATAATGATATTTTATTACGACGGAAACGTCGGTTTCAATTTTCCACTTCAAAACGTGGGTATTTTTCAGTATCAGAGGGTTTAGGTTATATGGTCATTTAGATATCATACAAAAGACAGAATTGATGGGTGTTGATCAGAAATAGGATATTCAAACTCAGTCGTCTTATGACAAGGGATTTTTTCCCATTAAAAGACAATGAAGGCATATTACATTACGTCATAACGTGTTTCCAAGAGTCATTAAATACAGATATCGTGCTTGGAGTAGGAGATAAATTTATCCTCGTATCTAAATGAAAAATCGTCAATTTTGATAAGATTCACGTGTAAATAATTAAGTGAATTCTCTTACACCAAGCACTAGTCTATCATCCAGATGTCGTTTGAATAGTCAGTTGGTATGGGACACCAATGAAAGAAAAACGGATGCCATTTCGCTGCCAACTTATCATAAAATCAGGCTGCATGGCAAAACGATGTTTTAGGTTTATGTGCCAAACCGTTAACCCTACAAAGACAGTCTGGATGAAGACTCACAGGACGCAGGAGCCTTTACATAGGTTGTGTTCCCATGGAAAGTCACCGTGGTTTTTATAAACATCATTTACCTACCTTCCTTCATTCCCAGCCATCGAACTGCTACAGCTAAATGCACGGTCCAGAGTATAGGCGTCCGCTACAGCAATAGTACATCAGATCCCGGAACACATTTTGTACTTTGTATAAAAATCCAACTCATTTCACTTGAGCTTTACAACTCAAAACTTGAACAAACCCTTTAATCCGTTGTACGGCGATAAAAAATAATAACATCACCCTAAACTTTATGAGTTAGGACTGATAACAATTATGTGTTTGGTGTTTTTTAATGTATTTGTCTGTGGTATATTTGGTGTGTATGTGTACCAAATACACAAGAGCGTCAATGCAAGACTGCTGCACAGCTATTTCAGCTATACGTATCCAGTTAACATGAACCAATGCCCTCGACATCTGACAGATAACGCTGCTTCTATAAGTACTGTTATTAGGTAACCTGGTACTATCGGAGATACGTTAGTGTTTTAATGAAAACAACCAATTGGTTCTTAACTTATAAAACGAAAGACTTTCAGAAATACATGTAGTAAATTTGGCTAACGTACAGTACAGCGTTAAGTATGGAGGTCGAGGATAAACAGTGGTTCATTCTCCGCCATATTTAAGACAAAGCAAATGAAAAAGCCATCAGCGGCCTACCTAATGTCGGCGATGTGCCTAACAGCGCCCATGCTGGTCATTCCTCTCTGGGAAGCGAGCTTGTTGGTTCCGTACTGCAGACCAATCAGTCCGTGGCCGGCCCTCAGGGTCTCCTCACTGAAGTTGGTTTCGTGGCGTTCGGTGGGTTTGGGTCCGCAGGTGGCGCCACTGAAGCCGTGGCGTTGGCACTGAAGGGGGGAATGTTACACGAGTGAGGCGTATAATTCAGATCTCGGTGAACATTACTGTTCAGCACTAAATACGTTTAAAAGCACTTGTTATTTTCTGTGTTTCCCATATTGATCGACGATAATTAAATATTAACAGTAAATATCACTGAGTCGAATGTACAGGTACCGTATCAGGTGACAATCTAAACTGTTTACTGATGAGTGACATAATTTATTCCCAAAAATTACAAATCTAGAGTTTGTCAAAGTTATCAGTGGTAACTGGTTACAAGCCATCGCAAGCAATGAGACAAATAACCATACACGAAACCCATTTACAAACTTTGTGTATAAGTCGCTCTCTAAACATTAAAAAGACTTGATGTGCGCTATCACTAAGATGGCCAAATTTCGTAGAAAAATAAGACAGTTGGCAGTACAGCAACAACTTCTGTAATATCGTGCTCTATCTCTGCAATTAAATCGTTTTTATAACTTTCCAAGACGCCTCTTACCTCAGACCCCAGGAGTTGCAGAGTTGACATGACGTTGGGGAGGTTTCTAGCTTCGAACAAGTCCACGGTGGGGAAGCAGCTGACCTTGGATACACCATATGCACGGCAGAACTTCAAGAATTTCTCGATGTTTTCCATCTGCAATTTTAAGTTGCCATGTTACCTTATGTCTGAGACAAATATATCATTACCAGTCAATCCAATCCAATCCAATACAATCCAATACAATACAATAAAGCACTACACTGCACTATACCTATATTTGACTAAATAAAATGAACATTTTCGTCTGATGTCAACACGATTAACAAGGGACCAGGAATGTGTTAGGTGTTATGTCGACACAATGGAAAACTTGTTAAAATGCACACCCGGCTTAACGCACCTGTTTGAAAGCGATTTCTTGCTCGTTGATTTTGAGGTCGAGGTTCTGGGCAGCCTCGGGGCAGTTGGGAGTTCCATCGCGGATTTTGTTGGCTAGCCTGAAATAGAGAGAAATATCATACCATGCTGGTTCACATTCATATTTACATGTCTTTGGTTCATGAATGTTTCCTATTTACGTACAATGCACTTTTTTAAACAATGATGTTTCTTACATTTCAAAAAGCGATAGTAGGATGGCAATTGCATCCCCCGATCTAATTCTTAGGAAACATACTTCTTCTTCTAGTTAATGCAGCATCTGACCACTTACAATTAATTTCTGTTTCTTTAACATCCAAACGCATTTCTATTAAAACAATTGCAGGTCAGAAATACAAAGTTATAGCGAAAGAAATTTTCTTAGAATGATCATTAAAGAAAGAAATTAAACCAAAAAGTGCTTTTGCAAAATAAATAAATAAATAAATAAATAAATAAATAAATAAATAAATAAATAAATAAATAATCTTTTACTCACATCAAAAGGATTTTGCCGTCCCTGAGCGTTTTGAAGAAAGTTTCTGAGCCCGGCTCTACAGATTCCCCTGTGTTAGCCTTGATGAAGCCAAGGACTTCTGCCTCCACTCTGCTGTCATATCTGCCATGGATCTACACAGACACAAAATACAACAACTTCAAAATTCAAAATTCTTCAAAGATGCGGTTAATTTTGTCACCCAAAATGCTACGTATACAAATATTCGGGCATCATGTACAAACAGTGCTTTATTTGCCAACAACCTTAAAAAAAGAGATTCAGAATATTAATTAGTTCAATTTTTCAAATGTCATAGCACCTTTCCTGTATCTGAAAGAGGCCCAAGAAAAAGATTACTAAATTCAGCACGTATGTTGCAGAGATGTTCCACAAATGGAAATGGATCGGCTACAGAAAACCAAGCCGGACTCCGGGGTTGGGGGGGGGGGTTGAGGGGGGCAATATGCCCTATTTACATCAAAAACTTCAGTGGGCCCAGATATATAATTTTTAAAAAAGGAAAAACGGAACACGATAATCTAACAGCAATATCTTGCATAATAACGAACGCTTGAGTGTTTCATTATATTTTGGAAGGGGTGTGTGGAGGAAACTGGTTACTTGAATTGGCCAAGATAACATGTTGCTAGTTCACAAATGGTTCGCAACTCAAATAATTTGCTGAAATATGTCATTGGTAAGAGCATTACTCAACGGATGCCTCCTCACGAACTTGGGTGAAGGGTGCGCTTCACATAAGCTGTCACGTCACTCGCTTCACTCAACAGCCAACTTGGTTGTGAAATTTCTCAAGTCAATTACAGACAATCTGTGCTTCAGACTTGCCTTCCAACACGTACCTGTTCACTTGTTAAGTGTATTAGTTCCGGCAAAGATCTGGACGTGCAACTCGGCAATAAATTTGCTCCTAGACACCGTCATATGCTTCGTTGCGCACTGCACAGAGTATACATCTGCCAGTCACTGACACATTGCCTCTCCATTTTCCGAGCATTTAAAAACGCCCTTATTCAATCACTTAATGTCATATAATCAAACACAGCTTTATGAACATGATAAGATAATCTACTAGCATAAATATTGCCCTTCTTTTGGTAACATAACAGGGGAAATGCCATTGATTTTAGATGCAATTTTGTATAGTCTGCTTGAGACCGTGCCAGAGGCTACGTAAATCCTGTGCACCATTTATAGCCAGGAGAACCGCTGCGGTTTCTCTGGTAATCAAATAGCAGAGTAATTGAGTTTGGGAGCTCGCTGAACTAAACCTTTCGTCCAGAGTCTACATAAGATAAAGCCCAGTCGTGTGCTAAAGGGAGACACGTAGTAAGCTTGAGAGAGAGAGAGAGAGAGAGAGAGAGAGAGATTTTAAACTAATTATCGGCTTTGACTGGGTATACTGAAAGAACCAAAGACCCGTTTAATGTCCCTACTTAATAAGATGTTTGAACAACCTAATGAAAACCGCCCAACACTTTAAAGCCTTTTGCACACAAAAACCGATGGAGATGTGTATGATGAAAACGTATTATATACCGGTATATATCAGAGATGTTATTGCCGATACGATGGGGAAATTGTATATCTGTAATAAGAAGTGATTGACAACGCACTGCATAGCGCCATGTACCCATACACTTAACGTATTCAGTATATGGAGGGGACCTACTCAATGTAACGACCGTGCAATAAAACTTAATCTAGGTAACATAACACCCGCAGCTTGCACGAGCATTTACCGGCTGGCGCGTGCCACCGGTAGCTAAATAAATAGCCCTATTACTTCTTAATCGAGCAAGAGGGCCAGCTGTCATATCCGATACTCCTTTGGGATATGATGGAATGCTGAAATGCAAAGACCAGTAGCTCATAAAATGCATTAAGTTTTTTCCAGGTATACCTACGCATCAACTTAAAGCACAGAAGTAGAGCCTCATATGCAGCAGCCTACTGTACACATAATATGGGGGATTTATATAAAAGCCTAGATCTACTTTTTAATCTGACTAAAAAAAAAACGCAAAGAGCAACCCTGTTGGCAAATGCGTTGCGCTTAATTATATACGAACCTAGAATTGATATTCAGTCTGAAAAAAAAACTGACTAACAAACATTATAGACAAATAATAAAACTATATCACATATGAAACACACATATATATTTCATGTAAATCAGTTACATTTAATATATGACATAAACATTTATGATCAAATAAAATATTCGACAACATAAGCACATCTTATCTGTCCACGTTTACAGTTTAGAAAGCATATAGGAAACAACAATTGCGCTACTCTATGAAGCGATTTGCCAGGTGTGCTACCAGGGTCGTGCTAGGCAGTAACCCGTATGGTACATAAAGAGGGCGCATCGTGTCAAGACAAACCACATCCGAAGG
Source organism: Lingula anatina (assembly GCF_051362555.1). Classification (NCBI taxonomy): domain Eukaryota; kingdom Metazoa; phylum Brachiopoda; class Lingulata; order Lingulida; family Lingulidae; genus Lingula; species Lingula anatina. The sequence continues at coordinate 18,500,751 of NC_141773.1, read as the reverse complement.
GTTTGTGCTAAGAAAAGAGAAAATATTGCTATATGGATGGCGGATGATACAAAAGCTTGCTACTAGATGTTCTAGAGGTTCTACTGTGGAGATGAATACAAACTTAAGCTATTGTTCAACAAATGGGGACAGGCATCTAGACTACTAACACAGGGCAGCTTGAAAAGTGAAAAAATGTCAAATACGCTCACTGTTGTTCAAAGAAGGGAACAGAGTGGAAAGAACAATGTTGCTAGAATCATCCTTTGGATCATTCCAGAGAAAAAGGAAGATGAAAATCGAGTGGTAGGGGAGTCCGCCTGATTACTTACCCCCTTCTTAGGCAGTCCATGCTCCTGAATCACAACATTAATACAGGAAAATGTATATAGTTCAGAGATAGTCACGTAGGATAACAGAGCTGATTTGATAGGGACATATAGGAAGACATTTTATAAATGGAAAAACATTTCACTTAGAGGGGGGTCTGATTATTAGAGTTTAGTAAATACGTGATAAACGAAAAATGTTTCAAGGTATGCGAAACCAATGAATGCTTCAGTTAAATGTGTTAGGTATGACAGTGTGTTGGTTTTCGGTGTGTCGGATTGGATACCCCAGGGCAAATTTCCTACAGAGACATCTATTGTCAATTAGTCAAGTTACATCACATTTTCGGGGAGGATCACCGGATGCATTATTTAAAGTTATGCATCAACATAAAAAAGAGGTTAAAATAAACTGATGAAAAAATGAAAGATAGAACGGAGAGACTCTACAAGATGGTGGTGATATATTCTTTAGGGACTGGACACTGTAAATTTGTCAAGTATGAAGAACAGTGCAGGTGTATAGTGTCCCGGTTTTGGTGGGTGTACAATATTGGGGGGGGCATGTCCCACCAGGACTCCTGTCCTTTATGTACTCACGTCCGCTTTAACCATGTGTTCGGGACCCTAAATCGTAAGATCATTTTCCGTTATTAATCAATGCTACAGCAGGTAACAACAGTAAGTGAATGGAACTTCGTTATTTAAATTACTATAAATAGGGAGAGAAAAGGAAAATAAAAAGAAAATCCATCTTAAATTCACTTAGGTTTGTCTGGGAACGATTTTTTTTTTCATAAAACGAGCCATATTCAAAACTATATTTATCATAAGAGGTTGTAATATGAATTTGTAGGAACAGAAGAACTTTTTAAATATCGAAGTAAACTAAAAATGAGATAAACATCAAGCTGAACATCCCTTTTCGTGAAACCCTTAACCTTTTCAGACGATATTCATTTGCCTTACAGGTTACAAAAACACACCATATGTTTGCTTTCCCAAGTTTTTGGCAGGCGCTAATAGAATTTAGATAATTCAGTTTTACAGATGACAGCAATGAACTTTGAGATACCGCTTTAACGTTTTTCGTAAAATAAGCATTAAAATATCCGTTTTGCCGGCTGTCGGTATTTTTTCTTTCTTCCGACAAAAATGCTGCTGCCAGAACTACCTTGAGATGACATCTTCTCCTTTACTATGTGCCATGTTTGTGGGGGCGTGCGTGTTTGTAAATATTCGAATGCTAAGTCACCTATCCTTTATCTTTTCCTAATATAGGGGATATATTAGGAAACTACGTCGGTTATGTTTAAAATGGAAGTACCTATTATTTTCATTTCGCAAACAAAAATTATTTTTGTCATCATATTTGAAAGATTTTTTTTTAAATCTGATTCCCATCCATTCACTTAATTTAAGAAAAAGTTCAGGACTTTTGTGTCATTATAGCAATTTAGTCCCGGCGTATCTACATTTGCTTATCTAAAAAACACAAATAAAAAAAGAAAGAAGGGAACAATTACACAAAGTCATTGTTACTGAACACACCTAGAACAAAGATCAAGAATAGATAGCCCACTGTACTCCCCACCTTTCAATCTATATTAAGGTATTTTTGATTAATACACAGCTAAATTATCAAATATTTCAAAATATTACTGCCCACTAATTGGTTTATCCGTCAGGATACTCATCACCTGGCCTTATATAAACGCCGGTTGTTTAAAGCGGCGTAATCTTGTTACCCGTTGAAAGGGATACCACCAGCCGAGACCAGCAAACCCGTGCCTATTTTTAGCAATAACCGATAACTTCCGGAGTTTTGCGGCTATGTGGAGGATTCTATGCTCTTGTATGGCGATGTAAAAGGCTGAGCGAAAACCTTATCATAAGTCATTTTGGATAGTTTTATTTTTTCCATTTTATAAATAAATTAATATTTGTATTTAATTCGTAAGTTAATGTTATTTTGATTGATGGCGGATATTGACCCTGTATTGTATTCAACAGGTGATGAAAAAACTGACAATTTTAACAAGATGGCAGATGCACAGTTTCAAGCGAAAAATGTACTTTGCGTTTCTTTTACAGGTCATGTTTAAGTGTGACATCAGAAAATGAATTTGAAAAGCTGTTGCAATGTACGGAACCCGTTTTTAATGTAAGAAGTAAAGGAGAGCAACAATATACGTAAATGTATGCTTGATTCAACTAACAGTTAAATAATGGGTGTGAACTTTATGAAGTCTGATTTCACTTTGAGATGCACTGCAAACCCGTTTTCGCTTATGAAAATCAGAACCAGAATAAGCAACAACGAACTCTGTATCCTCTTACCTTGGTGGCAAGCATTCTATCCATGCCAAAGTCCTTCACTCTGGTGCGTGTTTCTCCTACCTCAGGCATGTTGTATTGTTTTTGTTGGTCACTCGACTGGTCAGCTTAATAAATAGTTTAAGTTTGTTGTGTCCCTTTTTTCGTCACCGTAGAAAAATCTCCAGGGGTTCCTTTGCTTGAGTGGCTGGGGAGAGAGCTCGGGCGAAAACGACGGCACCGTCTGTCAGGCAATGGCTCCGGCTTAATCGTTCTTCGAACAGGGCTTTCCTAAAAACAGAAACATATACAGGTACAGCGAGGGTCGCATCACTCGATCCCAGGTATCAGTGCGAGTTGGGCTCAAATTACCGACATAGCTTCGCCATATAAAGCAGCGTGCCGTTTCTGTCGTTGTGACGTCATCGGCAAGGTGCGCGTTACGGGGGCCGGTTGCTATGGTGATGCGCATCTTCACCTTTCGGTCTGCGAGCAAGAATACAGGTAAGGCTTCACAGTCTGTTTTCACTCAGATTTCGGTAGCTATTTTTGTTCGTAACAAGAAAATATATCAGAAAGTTAAACAAAACACTGAGACACCCGTGCGTACGTGCGCTAGGACAGTTTCGTGACTTTGGATTATAAACGAAAATTGATGATTACCTACCGAAATTGAACGGCTGAGCACAGGAGATAGCGTTTCGCGAAGTCTACCTACCTGATGTGCTGTTCTGCGTTCTTTATAGTGCAGCACTTAGCCGTGTTAGGAATGCTCGATTTAGAGAAACGGGCTATTGGCCTGGATTCACCACCCCTGTTTGTCGGCTGATGTTCACATTTGCGCAGATGTATCACATCGGTGCATACATGTGTAGCATATTGAATGGGTTAGAATAGTGGGGGAGTACTGTGGGGAAAGGCATGCTGTGCAGGACGGGTTCTGAGAACCAAGTTTAGCTTAAATGCTATGCTTTTTTTCCTTGTTTTCTCTCGTTTTAGCTGAAAGGGGTTTAGGCTTTTTCTGCGGTGGTTCTCTAACACTTTCAGCCTACGTGCCATTCTCCTCTGTTTATTCATCCAATAGCATTTTATTACTGCCAGTGGGCTAATTGTAACAGATTCCATTTTGCTACACAATCTCACCGCTTTAAACTCTATGATGTATTTTGTATATCCACGTTATTTCATTATAGAGTACAGGTCCTGCAAAACATCTCTAATCTTACCAAAAAAATATTTCCCTAATACAGATACATGTCTCACATATGCCTCAGACAGACATCGAAATATTGGAGGTAAACAACAACTTGTCTTCAATACTAGCCGTTGAGTGAAGAAAAATAACTACTTTATATCTTATCCTGTTTTCTTTTTTGATGGCTACTGTAGGTGGATTGTATTTGTAAATTTAAATTACATAACTGAATTTAGTCTGTCGACATGTGAGCTGTGATATATTAAGGAGATAAACAAGCTTAGTATAATTCTACTAAATTTATCCGGTAGCTGAAGTTAAACAACTGAGCAGAAGTTAGGTCATCCTCTTGTTGAGCGCACCTGTCTAATGCGCCTCCTGTTTTACACAGATCTAAAAAGAACGGCAGGCGATTATTTATCATTCACGGGTGAATGTGAAACACAGTAAATGTGTTCTTCACTGATCACTTTCGAATTATTATAGTATTATTTGTGGGGATGTTCATTTGATTTGGGGATTACAAAAACTACGTGCGGAAATAGATAAAATTTACAAGCCGGTAATAAACTGAAGAAAAATCGAGCAATAGTACAAGAAAAATGCCTTCTCAGCATGTAAGTGTTCACAACAGTTTGTTAGCTGGGGTTAAGTGTAACGCATTCCATATGACGTTGTTTTCTAAATACTCTCATGTGTGAAAACGCTTGCATATGAAACAATATTCAGGAAAACAACTAAAGACAGAGCACAGATGTTCATTTCAGACGGCTGCTGTGCCGGCTCAAACTTTAAAAGCCCCACCGGTCCGGATTAACTATATTGATCTTACATTTTAGGCGCGTTATTTCCCCCCCTGTGGAGCCCCATTGATTGATACATACGCATAGCAGCAGACGAGAGCGCCTCTGCCGGAATCGTCTGCCTGAACGAGAGCAAGATAAAATTCAGGTAAGCGTTTTCTGATCGGAGTTAAATAATGACTCACATTCTAGAAACAAATATGTGTCATACGAATGGTTCTGGTGAATGGGTCGGGTCGTAGTATAAAACTTTCTAAGAAATCAGCAAATCCAATTGCGTGATCTGTGGCGGAGAAATTCACAGGTAAGTGTATCTCTGTGCTATAGGGGATCTCGAGCCAAGTCATTCTACGTTCTTGATATGGGATAAGGGGATTCTTTAAGTTAGAAAGTAACTACAAAGAGACGTATTATTTTGATGATAATGATTATTGTGAAAGAAATTAAAGAAAATAAAAGGAAATTAAGAAAAACTGGGTAGAGCCTCATGTAAGGTAAATTCAGAGCTTTTACTTAGGGGTAAAACAAGTCACCGGTATGAAATGCGTGTTGTAGGCCTTTTTATCAGAAACTGGTCTATGTCCCTGGTTTAACGAGATGGTTGATATAATTTTTATTATAAATCATCAGAATCCTTGCCATGTCTTTGAAATCGCTTTCATCAAACTGGCTTAGAGGTGTAAGGATTTGGTACTAAACTTCAAATCTCAAATTTATCCAACTAAACGCAGTTAAAAGATGTGATGGTAAGACTAGCAAAAAACCGACGACGTTAATTTCTCATACGCCTACGTCACCGGTAGAGGAATCTTGGGAAAGGGCGCGATACCCAGTACACTTAAAATGTGTTTTTACCGTCCTTATTAATTTATTACATTATCGAATTTAATGGGTGGTTATTAGAGCCTGGTGAATTAACTGAAGGAACCAGTAAGTTCGGTAATAAATTTCTATCAAAATCAAACGGTCGAAACAGACGACTCCCCAGTTCGAGCCCTGGGTGTTTACCTACTTCAGGTAAGCTGGCCGGCGTTTCATGTTACAAGACAGATGTTTTGCTGTTCTTTTAACCCTTCCCATTCCCGAGAACGGTGCTAGCATGCTAACATATGAACCACAACCCGACAGTGCTGTGTGAGTACCTGTAGACAGCGGCGGGTTTCTTCCAGACTGGAATGTCTCTTGGTACTTCATTTTGTTGCCGTTAAATTCTTTCGTCGTTATGAATCCCGTCAGAGCAACGGGAGTGGGGATATAGTAATATTGTGATAGTCATGATAAACATATGAACTCATACAGGTACTGATTCTTATAAAGATATCAAATAGACTATTATATAAATAGAAACGATCCGTCAGCGCGATATGAAACGTGCAAGTTCACCTGATTCATGGGTGTACATGTATAGGCTAATCCCCTGGAAATAAAATTCTACAGTTGTTTATGAACATCAGTTGTTTTCGCCTGAAGACCAATATCAACTGAAATGATGTTTTTTTCACATCACGGAGTCTTATGCCCTCAGTTTGTAAAATCGCGATCTGTTAGAAATGTTTCCTTGGAATTCGACCTTTGACGTAGCAAGTTTCATATTGCTCTTGTTGATTTTCTCGACTATACTACTCGAGTCTGTTTAATAAAAACACACCGATCTGATGTATTTCATTCGAATTTCCGTCTCGATCGGAGGAATTAAAGTGAACTGGTGAATTATCTATATATTAACCGGTGTGATTCACGACATGCTATTGTTTTCATCACATCTACGGATCATCAACTCCCTAAATCCATGAATAAAATGTACACAAATTGAATGCATAATTAATATGATATTTATTTTTCAAAAAACGTTTAATAAAACAGTTCCCATGCAAACCATTGTCCGCTCACATGCGCTGTATATTTGTCGATGTTTCTATGTATATTGACCTGTATTTAACATTTTTACAACCGTTCACTTGAACGAATCTTGTTGCTGGCCATTTAAATATATCTGCATGACTCGCTTGCCCGTAGTATTTAGCATTAACAGCACTATTTATATATCTATACACTCTATTTTCAGAACACCTATATCAGAACCATACACACCAACTCATCAAAATGTCTATGGCAGAAAACAGCATTGTCCATGGCGCTGACCTGGCCTCACAGAAAGGCATGACTCCCATGGGAGCCGTGCGCCGTGCAGCCGACGTGGGGGCTAATGAGTACGATCAAGCCAGCGCCGGTGTCATTTCAGGCCAGTACGGAAGCAACGCAGGGGCCTCACAACAGGGCATGACATCATTTGGCGCCTCCCGCCATGGCACAGATTTAGGTGTCTCCGAGTTTGAGGGCAAGGACGTCATATCCGGTCAGATGGGAACCAATAAGCTCGCCTCTCAGCATGGCATGACGTCATTCGGTGCCTCGCGCCATGGGACGGACCTCGGGGTCTCTGAATTTCAAGGGAAGGACGTCATTTCCGGACAGATGGGTACAAACAAGCTGGAATCCCAGAAAGGCATGACGGCGTTTGGTGCTACTCGACACGGAACCGATCTTGGTGTCTCAGAGTATGAAGGCAAAGATGTCATAGGACTACAATACGGTACAAATAAATTGGCTTCCCAAAAGGGCATGTCTGCATTCGGTGCCGCCCGACACGTGTCCGACGTCGGTGCTGCCGACTATCAAGGGAAAGACGTCATCGGGCTTCAGATGGGCTCAAATAAGAACATGTCACAAAAAGGGATGACTCCCTTCGGCGCCGTGCGACATGTCTCCGATTTGGGTAGCTCGGAGCAAACCAGAGAAAGCCAGGGCGTGATTGGACTGCAGTATGGCACCAACAAGACAGCATCACAGAAAGGCATGACGGCATTTGGTGCTCCAAGAAGTGTCATGTCATCAGGCGATATGGAGGAAAGCCGTCAGACCCAGGGTATCATTGGGCTGCAAGCAGGTTCAAACAAGCACGCCTCACAGTCAGGCATGACCCCGTTTGGCGCCGTGCGCCGCGTCGCCGACCAAACAGGCACCGACAGCATGAACCGCACCTCACAGGGAGTGATCAGCGGACAGATGGGGACAAACAAATTGGCATCACAGGCTGGCATGTCGCCTTTTGGTGGAGTACGCCGCGTGGCAGACAACACCGGAGCTGCAGGCCCAACATCGCAGGGGTTGTCCACCATCGGAGGACAAATGGGCACGAACAAGCTAGCTTCTCAGCACGGGTTATCTCCATTCGGCGCCACAAGGGGCATCATGCCAACACAGCCACAAGGTGCCACCGCTCCAGTCATCGGTGGACAGATGGGCACCAACAAGCTGGCTTCGCAGTCAGGGATGTCACCGTTCGGTGCAGTGAGGAGAATCGGTGATGTCCAACCAGGAGGTGTCCAAAGTCCCTCCCAGCCGGCGCGTGCGAGCCAAGGCATTACTCATCTCCAGATGGGCACCAATCTTGGCGCGTCACAGAAGGGTATGTCACCAATGGGCGGTCCTAGGCCCATCTGTCAATACGCGCCCCCGACACAACGCCCCGTTAATGCAGAAATGTAATCAGAAGAGAGCTGTGGTGATCGACAGTGATCATACAATCCAAAAAAAAAAAAAAACAGAAAAAAGAAAAGAAAAAACTATATTGTAGAACTGTAAGTAAGAGAAACGCGGTGCTGAAGACGTTATGTGCTATGTGTTTTATGAAGAGAACTCAGTTGTGGAAATATATTGTCTTGAAAATAAATTGAAGAATACATGATCATACAAAAAAGCGCAGTTGACCACGAAAGTACTTAGAGCATCACAGCTATGAATTCTTAATTTTCAGGTGTGTAAAAATGTATCCCTTTGTTCATATATCAAAAGCGATGCGTAGTTTGGATAAAACTTGTTCAATACTAGACCTATTGTCTCTAAGTAGTGACTTTACCCAAGACGGTGACTGTTTCTGTGCATATGATTGTGAAATATTTTTATTCCGTTTTAAAGCCTTGATTTAAACAAAGATTATCACTGAAAGTTGAAACTTGTGCCAACGTGAGTGAAAGGTATGAATGATTGGTCCGTCCAACTATGTATATATTGTTTTTTAGTAAGTTTGGTTCGACGTTTTTAGTGCGCATATTTACCTTTTAATACAATTTCTTCTTTGCATAGATATGACAAATACAAATGTAACATATACAGCGCATGTTTATTATGCTCTTACAGATATTAAATGATACTATAACATGCATATATCATTTTATCGTCTAAGACCGACATATGTGCAATAAATAGCGTAGATATTGCATTTAACAATTACATTAACGTTGTGTAATTAATAAAGGTGAAGGCTTAATGGGAAGTTACAAAGACATTTTACTTCTTGCGCAGTAGTTTTACCGTTGCCGTCTATTATGTACAGTATGGATGTTTTAGTGTAACAAGTGACACTATCTAAGTACATTCTTTACGTATCTGTGTATGCATGCTTCTAATGTGTATCGATGCTTTTCGTTCATTTTTCACATGATAAGAGAACTATTTTTAATTATGAATTAAATTTGCTCGATATACGTAACTTTTTTATCGTTTAATTTTGAAAGGATGTCTTTATTTTTTAAGGCTCCTATTTAGGTGTGAATCCAACCGACTAAAGGAAATAAAATTAGCAAAATAACATGCGTTCTCCATTATTTCCAAATCGATGTGTATTGAGTTAAAAACCTTCTTGAGCTCCTGTACTTTTCAATTATAAAATACTCTTCTAAAAAAGTATTGGGTATGCATTATGTCAACTTAGTAAACGGGTAACACTGGGACTTCTTAAGTGTAAAAATATTTAACCATCATTTTGGTTTACTTTATAATAATAATAATAATAATAATAATAATAATAATAATAATAATAATAACAATATTAATAAAATTATATGGTGCAATCCATTAAAACCTCAATGGGCCATACAAATTAAAAAATATATATGTACCACATCACGCGCTAGCTGATACCGTACATGAATGAAATGTGACAGTCACTAGGGTCCACGCTCCTTATCATGATGACCAGTGGCTACCTCCTGAAATCATGACAACACATGGGGATTTTCGCACGGACCACTCAGTCAGTTTAAGCTGTGGTCAGCTACCACTGCGGACAAGAACAGTTGGCATCTCACAATGGCCAGGACTATCTTGGCAGGAGCAATCATCTCTCTGCTAATACTCGTGTATGCATCGCTGGATTTAGCCGCAAAAAGCAGTACGTATATTGTTGCGAATAATCATCGAATTTGTAATAACTGACTGGTCACTTACGTAAACGCTGGTCGTCTATGAATATAAATTACGGAGACTATTGCAGCTACGTTACATAAGGGTCCAAAGTTCTTCGTACCTTTAAAAATGATCATTGACTGATTGATTGGCGTATTGATTGCAGTCCCCAGAACATGTGAAGACGTGTTAGATCTGACATCAACTGGAAATTCAACCACATCTCTCACAGGTGAACACACGATCGATCCCGACGGTCCAGGTGGGGTGAATCCGTTCAAAGTCACCTGTGCGCAGAGAAGTGATTTACCTGGCCACGTTGTCACGTTAGTAACTCATCAAGGCGGGCCAACCCCGCAACCACAGCGTTTCCAAGGACCTGGCGCACGAACCCGCCTTGCTGCATTTGACTATAGTCCAACGCCAGAACAAATTGAAAGCCTCATTAAAGTATCTGACAATTGTCGTCAATTTGTTCAACTTCAATGCGTAAAGGCGAAGAATTTTGAAAATAAGTCATGGTGGGTTTCACGACAAGGATGGGCCATGAGGAATTGGGGAGGAGCTCCTACCGACAGTTCTCGGTGTGCTTGCTCGCTTCAAGGCCGGTGTGACAACTCAAGGTATCGTGAAAACACCGCAGTGCAATTATAGCTCTTATATTAACAACATGCATTTTCTTATGGTTGACCGATATTTATGTGAGGTTTTATCTGTTTGTTTCCCATCAAAGTTACAAGTCAAAGTTCTTGCTTAACAGATTTTTTAAGTCTTTCAGAAATCTATTTTGTTTTCAACAGCCTTCTTTGTGGTTGCACCAATTTTTTATCAGCACAGTCACGATGGCCATTATTAAAATTAAGCACGTGCCAATACTTGTTTTAGTTACAACTGCAACTGTGGCGGAATAAATGATGACAACTGGCATAACGACCAGGGCTATTTGGACGACAAACGCTACCTGCCCGTAAAACTGGTACACATCCAGAATGTAGATCAAACAGGCGCAGCTGTGTCGTTGACAGTCAAGGCGATGGAATGTTACGGTGATAAGAAAATTTTGGGTATCTTCAACGGTCAAGAAGTAAATGAAATATCCCATGAAGTAAACTGACTAGCAGGGAGAGGGAGAGAGAGAGAGAGAGAGAGAGATGGGGGGTGTCGACATATTGACAAATTATATTTTGGCCAACATTTAGGTTGGTTTCTAAACTTGTATCTTTATACTGTGTAATTCTCAGCCATTTGATAAGAACCTGAAACAGTTGTTTGATGCTTTCATCAGGGGAAAAAAGAGACGAACTTCTCAGAAAATAGTGTTGACATGACGTCATTGACAACAAGTTGCCATCCACACTTTGAAGTTAAATCCCTACGACCCGTAATATAAAAACAGCTCCTGGAATGCCGTTTTCTTCGGGTATAATGAATTTCCAGGAATAGTATTCAAGTTTTCAATGATTTCAATATTTAAATGTTTCTTGTGTTTTAGGGGATGCGAAGGTAAAGAATGCAGGTCGGTAAGTGTGTTTTGGTAAGTTGGTGTGGTTGTTAGATAAACCAGGGAATTCCTTGGATTAACGTAATTTTGTGAACCTCTAGTGCACTTTGTTGAGATCCAATGATCTTGTTTTACATGGATTACGATGACATTATATATACTCGTGTGTGTGTCATAAATAATGTCCGTGCATGTGTGTTTACATGTATATGTGTGCACGCGCGCACTTGTGTGTGTATGCAAGAGAGAGAGAGAGACGGAGACCTTACGTTTTATTCTTTATAGACGTAAAAATACATAAATTATTTCTTTTCCACATCTTCATTTTATTGGCAGGTGCCAATGCAGACTGCATGCTGAAGATAAGACCCCAGCCAGACCCGGACCATTACTACTTCATCTCCCAGATCTCATCTACGGACAGGGGCACAACGAGGTATGGCTGGAAGAAGGAAACCAGACCCAGAGGGTGACCGACTCGTATCCACAGTTTTTCATTACTAGGAGGACCGTACCACCTACCAATACCAACCCCAATTGGCACCCCGATTGCGTCACTATGTCACAGAGGTGCAAGTCAGACTGTGGACGCTTGGCAAGATTAAAACTGGCATCCACGCCCTTGTCCACCAAAATACCCATTGGGGGAGTTCTGAAACCCCTTGGTCAAGTCATGTGTGAGAACGCAAGAGGAACGTTCCCTTCCCCAGGACGTCGCATACTGGCCTTTGCCAACATGGCATCGGCCTGCAATTTTGGCTTGGACTTTTCTCATGTTAATGTTAGTAACGTAACGCTATGTTGCACCACGTATTCGTTTGTCTACGATCAGCAAGTGGCAATCTACAATGATCATTGCAGTAGCAGGTTAGGTATTAGCGAGCTGTTTCTTGGACCTTAAAAGAATGCGAGGCATACCGCAGCATATGCTGATGTTTGGTGATCCATACCATTAATGCCAATTTATAATGTGATGTGTAGATCGCATTAAATATAAATCGAAGCCATGTTCTGTGAGCACACATCTTGCTGTTTATTTGTAACTTCATATTTCACCCAAATCATGGGTGAAGCTATAGAAGGTCTATTTTACTTTATTTTAATTCTGTTATGTAACTAACTTATTTCTTTGTTCGTCTTTGAACTCAGTCTCCGTTTTCAAATCGGTTCATAAATGGCCAAATAGAATAATCGATATGCAGTCTGACAACATTAAAGGGATATGGACCTTCGCTTTGGCTAAAAAATGAATTTTTCTGGAGTAAACAACAGTTGTCCCATACTTACCAATGGTTAATGAATCCATTTTTACATTCAAAATTAATCCCTGGTTTTTTTCTAAAAAGTTTTTTTTTTTTTTTTTGTTATAATCTCTTAAGATATTATAACAGAGTATAGCCATCAATGGAGGTCACATAGTCTAAAGACAAGCTCAGATATAAAAATAATAGTTATAACTGCCGTATTTGTGGTACAACAGAATATATATTATATTTCTATGAGTTGTTCACAATGTTTTTATTGTGAAATATAGATCTCATACGAAGAGTTATTATCCCTTTAAGTGCAAATATCAAGACACTCGGTCATTGCTCCAAACGAACACTCCGGTTTCTTTTCGTAATGATACCTTAATTAATTGAATACGCTATGCAAGCACCGGTGTTCTTTATGATCGGTGAGGGAAACGTTATAAACAACCACGCAGACGTAGTACAGTGTGTATGTATATACGCCATCCGGTTAGAGGCATTGAATTTAATGTATAATGAAATGGGGAGGGGGGTTAATAATATTCGCGGCACAGTGGAGTAAAAAGGGGGTCAGGTATTGTGACGCTGCACCCCTTCCCCACAAAAAAATTGAAATTGAAACTTCCAAGCAGAAATTCACGGGTTACTCAAAGGTCAACTGTAAAGCCTCATTTTAGATATTTGATAAATGAGATTATAATTTATCAAAATCCTTTGTATTCATTTCTGAATCGCCACCATAAGTGTAAATAGTGTTAAATCTTAGAAAACTGTGATGTTGGCCATGCGTTTCAAGGAGACATTAAATACCGGCATTCACCGCCTCACAATTAATAACCTCGTGTCTTAACGAAATATGATATTGTCAGATAAAGCGTTACCTAAAACAGAGTCAAATGTACTAGTAGTAGATTTATATCTGTCACGACAAAGATCATCTGTCGAATAACAAGAGCCAGGAAGTATTGCGTCGTTTCTTTATTTATAGTTACGATGGCTCGTAAAGCTTCGTATTTTTTGTAACATTTTCGTTTTCCAGGTACCTGAAAATGCAAAGGCATTCTTTAAATCAGAAAATAATTGCAATATTTTATTACATTTTTTTGCCACTATCAAGTTATTTTCTTAGCAAAGACATAGAAGAACAAAGAGCACATACCCAGAGATTTAGATCGATCCAACTAGATCGACCTAACTCCCTGAGGGTTCAAGCTAAATTGCTGTCAGCAGACCGCGCACTGAAGTTAATTACCCCCTTACAGCTTTTAGTAGGTGGGACAAAGGTAGATGCATTATTGAATAATTTAATGCGAAAAAAACTTATTTTCGGTTTCTGGATGAAAACAAACCCTTACAATACCCTTAAAGCAAGTTCAATGTCAAATGTGATCGATATGGGCCATGGTACAGTACTTCTCAGAGTGAGGCTTTGTGATATCCTATATGCGTATATCTGGTCGCACCGCATCTTTGTCATTCTCTTTGTCGTTAACGAGACAGGAGTGTGAATTCTTCTAGATATTTTTGCAGTAAAATCCATATGGCCATTCTGAATATTTTGCTCGCGATTTTTCTTCCTCTTGCGATGCAAGTGACTGCTGTGAGACGTATGTATACATTTTAAATGTTTATTTTCATAGTTTTAACTATTTATAATTATTAAAATAACCAATTGCACGATGCTAATACAGCAATGGATAATGATTTAGATAGTTGTTGATTCCGATTCACTTAAAGCATACGAAATGTTTGATAATGGTCTATCAATACCTGCTTTGGTTTCGTTTCAACTCTGCCTTCCTGAGACTGCTAGTAGCTTTTCGCTTCATCTTAGTGAAGTTTTTATTCATAGTACAGGGGCGGTGACATATTTTGTTTTTCTGACTTTTTGAAAATTCATTATAACTATATCGGTGTAAATTCAATTTTTTTTAATTCAACTTGATCCTTAGTGATTCATTCTTATTTTACTACTATTATTATTATATTTATATATTTCTTCTTTAGTCCCAAAATCATGCGAGGAAGTCTTGATGCACTTTGCGGGGGCAAAGTTTATGCAAGGTGAATACACCATAGACCCTGACGGTGCAGGGGGAGTAGACCCTTTCCAGGTCACCTGTACGACTAGAGACGACTTACCTGGCCACGGTGTCACCTTAGTGACTCACCAAGGTGGTATAACACCAGAACCAATGCGTTATAAAGGACCAGGCTCCTTTACTCGACAAGTTAGCTTTACTTATAAACCTACCACAGCGCAACTTGATAGTCTCACAAAAATATCCAGCAAATGTCGACAGTTCGTTCAACTCATAGCGTATGAAGCCGCAAACTTTGGCTCTGGTACGTGGTGGGTGTCTCGACAAGGTATAGGTATGAGAAACTGGGGAGGTGCCCCCACAAACAGCGGCAAATGCGCCTGCGCGGTACAAGGCCGTTGCGATCTTGGTAGGTAAGGAACTTTTTACTGACACTTTACCATGCAAATTTGATTACGCTTTATCAGTACATTATTTTAATGCAATTCCAAGTTTTAAGGGAGTTTCAAATACCAGTAAAAGATCTCTCTCATGTCACTCCCTACCCAGGTTCTTTGTAAAATATTGCTCGCCACTGAGGCATGGGAGAGGGAATATAACCACAACCTCACATCTTCAGTTCCAAATCTAAAGTGTGTTTGTTATGTGCAAAATGCAGACTTTATACACATGTTATCTACAGGGGATCTATATGCCTGCCACAGTGGCAGCAATAGTTAGGGCCTAATTGATGAGGGTTTCTACTTAACATATTCTAGACATGCATTTGTCTCAGGCATAGGCCTACCTAAATGTATGATAAATATTCATGCAAGACTGAAGCAAAATGAATGATAATATACTGACTGATTATAATAACACGATATGTAAATGAGTGACTTTTCCACACGCCTTCCATGGACCTTAAAATCTTTATCACCGTCGGTTTCAGGACAGACTGTTTTTTCCAAAGGACAGCTGGTTATTTTGATTTGAAACTGAGTTATAATAGAGTAGGCCTATAACATACGCACTTTATACTTTCAGATAATTTAGGACTGTCCATAAAATGTGCTTTAATATCTTTTCACCTTCAGATGACACAGGATTCAAAAGTACAAAATGTAGGCCTACACGTTCAAAATGAGCAAATACAGTATCTCTCTCTCTCAATACATGAACATTTTAAAATTATTCACTCCATTAAACTTGCTTATGCTTAAAGACTTATTATTTATTCCATTGCTGTGGTGGACGGTGTAACTGCTTCATAAATAAAAAAGTGTGGAGAATGGACGCGGGATATCTTGACGATAAGCGCTATCTACCGGTGAAGCGGGTACCAGTTCATGACGTAGATCACAGTCATGAAGAGGTATACTTAACGGTGAAGCCAATGGAATGTTACGGAGGTATCATATGTTCTCAATTTATCTTCAACCTTTATGCATATCGTTAAGTTCTTACTATGCTGAGTGGGTATATTTTTGTGAGGTTGAAATGAATATTCGTGTTTAATTTTGGATACTTTGCGGTAGGTGTTAGGCACGCTCGGCTGTCACCTTGATTGGATAGTAAACGATTGTCGTAAAATCGCTAAATGATATTAAAACCGGGTGCATAAACTTGAAAACCACCTACAACAACCTTGGACTACCACATTAATCCAATACAATGCAAACATAAACTATAACAAGTGGTTAATGTAATGTCTTGACTAGTGGCGACACTAGCGGCAGGAGCTCTTCAGGAAATAAAGTATATAATGGCAGCCACATGGTCTTGTTGAGTGAAAGATAGTAATGATAGTCACTAATCTATAACCCACGCAGAGTGCAAACAAGCACAAGACATAACATGGTGTCAGAAGCGGTCTCAAGACAAAAGTAAAAGCTGCAGTAATAGAGACATGATGGCGACTGGATTTTCACCTCCAAAGTTCAGGGCACGTGATGCCGCCGCGCAAAATGTCGCGTGGAAAGAATATAAGGAGGAACTGAAAATTTATCTCCTTGCTGCTGGGTTGGAAGACGCAGAGGACAAACGAAAGGTAGCAATTTTAATATACGGCCTAGATAACAAACACAAAAAGGTGTTTGAGACATTTACCTTCGACAATGAAGAAGATAAAGACGACTTTCAAATCGTATTAGAAAAGTTTGACAAGCATTTTGAACCGCAAAAACTGGTAAAGTTATATATGAAAAAATTTGACACATGCTATCAGAATGAAGGAGAGAGTCTGTCAGATTACGTATCAAGACTGAGAGAAATTGCTAAGTACTGTGAATATGGAGAAACAATAGAAAACCAGTTGTGCAAGCAGATATCTGTGGGAGTGAAATCTAAAGAATTAAGAGATAAATTGTGGAATGAAGATTTAACATTAGAGCAAATAATGACAAAAGGACATCTCCACGAACAAAAGATAGAATCCAAAACTATATTAGAACAAAGAGAGACCAGTACAACAGTCCATGTAGTCAAGGGTGCCAGTGGTAGGAAACCCCAGTTCCGCAGAGAAACCAGGCAATATAGAGGTCCATCACAGCAACCACAGCGACCCAGAGGACAACCCCAACGAGGAAGATTTAACCCATGTCCAAGGACACGATGCACACGCTGCGCAGGAATACATTTCCGTGACACTATTTGTCCAGCTATGGGTAAAACTTGTTTAAAATGTGGAAAGCAGAACCACTTTGCAAAATGTTGCTTGACTAAAGAAAGAAACTATAACAGTTACAAGTCAAATGTATATTATGAGTCTGATAGTATTGTAGATGATATGGAAAATGTCCATGTTTGGACAAACAGAGTAAATGGTGTGAGTGCGCAGAAAAGTTGGACAAAAGAAATTTATGTGAAGGGTCATGGTTTAATTGATTTCAAATTAGACACGGGAGCTGAAACATCAGTAATGTCAGAAGAAACATTTAACACTTTAAGAAATGTAGCACTGTTGAAAAGTGATATGTTGATCTATGGTTTAGGCAGAAACCCATTAAAGCCAGTAGGAAAGGTTTTGTTAGATTGTGTTACTGATGGCAAAGATTACACAATAGAGTGTCAAGTGTTGAAAGGAGTACCTAATTTGCTGTGTTTAGCAGATTGTGACAAAATGAATCTAGTAAAAAGGGTCAAGATAGCTAGTAAAGTGCCAGATAATGTTGAAAAGTGTCAACATGAAAGTGTAAAAGAGATTATTAAAGAGTACTCAGAAAGTGTATTTTCAGGCATAGGTAAGGTACCTGGCTTGGTGACACTGAAGGTTAACCCTGATGGTACCCCTATTGCCCAACCCCCAAGACCTGTTCCAGCAGCCCTTAGAGACAAGGTCATAGCCAAACTGAGTGAGCTGGAAGACTTAGACATTATAGAAAAGGTACCAGCAGGAACTCCTACTCCCTGGTGCAGTGCTTTACATGTGATACCCAAGAAAGATTCAGATGACGTGAGAATAACGATTGATCCACGAGACCTCAACAAAGCATTGCAACGTGAATATTACCCTACCAATACAGTTGAGTCAGTGGCACAGAGAATGAAAGGAGTTAAGTACATGACAGTTTTAGATGCCAATCAGGGATATTTTCAACTAGAATTAGATGATAAATCCAAGAACTACACGGCATTTGTTACACCATTTGGCAGATATAGATACAAGAGACTACCTATGGGAATTACGTCAGCACCAGAGTTGTTTATGAGAGCATTTGGAGATATTTTTGGAGACATAGAAGGTCTTGAAATGATTATGGACGATTTCCTGATCATAGGCAGTACATTAGAAGAACACAATAAAACATTGAAACAAGTGCTGCAGAGGGCAAAAGAAAATCACATTACATTCAACATTAAGAAAGTACAGTTGTGTAAAGAAGAAGTCAAGTACAGCGGGCAGAAATTTACCAAGGATGGACAAGAGATAGATCCAGACAGGATTAGAGCTATCTTAGGCATGCCAGAGCCAGCGTCGGTTGAAAATGTGCGTACATTCCTCGGGATGGTGAATTATGTATGCAAGCATGTTAAAAATTTATCAAGCTTAACAGAACCACTGAGAGCCATCATAAAACAAGCAAATCAAAAGGGATTCAAGTTCCATTTTGATAGTATACACAGAGAAGCATTTGAGAAGGTGAAAGAAGAAATAACAAGAGCGCCGATACTGAGATATTACAGTAGGGATGAACCTGTCGTAATATCGTGTGATGCATCACAGTCAGGACTAGGAGGCGTGATTTTCCAAGGAGGTCAGCCAGTACACTATGCATCGAGAGCGTTGACAGAACCTGAATGCGCGTATGCCCAGATCGAAAAAGAACTATTGGCGATTGTGTTTGCATTAAAGAAATTCCATACGTATATCTATGGTCGGAGTGACATTACAGTAGAGACAGATCATCAGCCGCTGATAAGAATCTTAGAGAAACCCTTACATCAAGTTCCATTGAGACTACAGAAAATGAGAATGAGGATTCAAGGGTATGATTTTAAGCTTGTATACAAGAAGAGCAGTGAGATTCCAGTAGCAGATGCATTGAGCAGAGCATTCATCAGAAATAATGAAGCTACAGTACACATATTTGAAGTTTTCCAAGAGGAAATGCCCAGTGTGGCTCAGTTAAGTCCACCCAGAGTGAGACAGATAAAAGAGGAAACTTTGAAAGATGAAACATTACAAGAAGTGATAAAATTAGTCACAAGTCCAGAAGGATGGCCAGAGAAAAAAGCTCAAGTTCCCAGTGTAGTACAACCTTATTTTGACTCACAGGAAGAACTCAATGTGATTGATGGAATATTATACAAGGGCCTGAGAGTAGTTGTACCTACATTGATGAGAAAGGACGCACTAAAGATGATACATCAGGCACATCAAGGAATGGTGAAATCTAAGCAGCTAGCAAGAGATTTACTTTATTGGCCTGGAATTAACAAGCAAATAGAAGACACAGTATCAAAGTGTTGTGCATGTCAAGAAAATAGACGCAAACAACAGAAAGAACCATTAATTCCCACTCCTATTCCAAGTAGAGCAATGGAACATGTTGCAGTAGATTTCTTTAAGTGTTTAGGAAGTGATTGGTATATTATGGTTGATTATTATTCAGATTACTTTGAAATAGAAAAGATGGAAAATGGTACACACGCAGAAGTTGTAGTAAAACAGACAAAGAAATGGTTTAGTGTACATGGGATTCCAGAGCAGGTAACAAGTGATAACGGTCCTCCATTTAACAGCAGTGAATGGAAACATTTTGCAGAATCTTACAATTTTGTACACAAGACTTCATCACCAGAACATCCGCAGGCAAATGGGATGGTAGAAAAATATGTAGGGATTGCGAAGAAGATGTTAATTAAATGCAATGAGACTAAAAGTGATCCATATTTAGCTTTACTTAACATCAGAAATACCCCCAGAGATGAGAACACAGGCTCACCTGTTCAGAGGTTGTTTAGCAGAAGAACAAGGACAATTATACCAACATCAGTTGAAAAGTTAAAACCACAGGTAAAACAACAAGAAAAAGTACAAAAGCAATTACATGAAGATAGGCATGTTAGAAATAGAAAGTATTATGATAGGAATGCAAAAGAGTTAAAACCCATACAGAGAGATTCCACTGTAAGAGTTAGAAAGAATGGGAAGTGGCAACCAGCTTTATTATTACCCCAACATCAGAAAAACCCAAGGTCATATAACATACAAATGCCTAGTGGCAGAATTACAAGAAGAAACAGAAAAGACCTGTTGAAAACTAAAGAAATTGACATTTACAGACATCCTATTCGTGATGATCATGATGACATTACAGGCACAACAGAAAGACGAACAAAAGGAGTACAGAGCAGTCAGAGAATAGCACAGAATGGAGAAAAATTTACCATTAAACCTCTGACCCCTGTCCCAAAACCTGTAAATCAACCTGTGCAATTAGTCCCTGCACAGAAACCATCAGTTATCACACGGTCAGGTAGAATTTCGAAAGCACCTAACAAGTTAGCAGATTTTGTTAAGTGAATATATGGTTTAAGTAGTGCTATAGAATAGTGCTATTGTGTTTTACTGTATGAGCAAGTTAAGCTTTACTTACTTGTATGATTTTTTTGTAAAGCATTATGATCAAATTTATTCTAGTAGTCGTAATATATAGTAACTACTAGTAATAGGTTTGATGTTAATTTTGATTACAGAAGAATATTAAAACTTTACAAGTTAAAGTTTAGGGTTTAAATAATGTAAATAAAGTTTAAAAGGTATCTAGTGTTATAAGGCAGTATTAGTTAAAAGTTTGTTAATGTTTAGTTAAGTTAAATACAAAACTACTGTAAGTTTCTTAACATGTGTCAAACAAGTTGATTGTACATGTAGTAGCAACAATAATTTAGTTTAAAGTGTTTTATTGAATTTCATAAAGAATGAACACCAAGATGTAATATCAGACTTAAGGTGAAATGAAAAAAAAAAAAAAAAAAAAAAAAAAGTTGCTGTATAGGGTTAGAGAAAATAGGTGAAACTGTATAAGACTTACAGTAAAGACTGAGATAAGTGAGAAAGAAAACTACTTTACAAGTTAAAGTAATAGATTTAAGTGAATAAGAAAAGCTGCTTTACAAGTTAAAGTTGTGAGATACGAGTAAAGTTAAAGTGTATTAAATAATATGTCATTGTTTAATTACGTTGTGTAAGTTAAATTATTATTATTATTATTATTTTTTGTTTGTTTGGAAAGAAAAGAGGGTGTAATGTCTTGACTAGTGGCGACACTAGCGGCAGGAGCTCTTCAGGAAATAAAGTATATAATGGCAGCCACATGGTCTTGTTGAGTGAAAGATAGTAATGATAGTCACTAATCTATAACCCACGCAGAGTGCAAACAAGCACAAGACATAACAGTTAAAGCCTTCAAACCGAATGTCGTAAAGTCCCCATATACCTCCATAGAGACAATAAAATAGAATGAGCTTCTGAAACAAACCTGATCCAGTTCCAACAGAATAATCGAAATAAAATACTGCCGGGCATCGGAGCGGCCTAAAACTTGGCACGCTTACCGCTAATACTGCAGGCTACATCATCCCGTCGCTCGTTTGTAAATTCCGTGCATGGCATACGCACAATCAAACCGTAAAAAAACAAATTCTCGGGGTGTCGTTGGCCAGGTCCACTCTAACCTACCATTACGAAAAAGAAGCCATGCCATTGGACAATGCGACCTCTGCGGTTACGTCATTTCCTGAATTGGATTGTTGAGTGGACCTAGCCAACGACACCCCGAGAATTTGTTTTTTACGGTTTGATTGTGCGTATGCCATGCACGGAATTTACAAACGAGTGACGGGATGATGTAGCCTGCAGTATTAGCGGTAAGCTTACCAAGTTTTAGGCCGCTCCGATGCCCGGCAGTATTTTATTTCGATTATTCTGTTGGAACTGGATCAGGTTTGTTTCAGAAGCTCATTCTATTTTATTGTCTCTATGGAGGTATATGGGGACTTTACGACATTCGGTTTGAAGGCTTTAACTACTTGTTATAGTTTATGTTTGCATTGTATTGGATTAATGTGGCAGTCCAAGGTTGTTGTAGGTGGTTTTCAAGTTTATGCACCCGGTTTTAATATCATTTAGCGATTTTACGACAATCGTTTACTATCCAATCAAGGTGACAGCCGAGCGTGGTGTTAGGCCCCTACGGGCAGAAACCAAATAATTTCCCACTGACGACCATACTATTAATAAGAAATGCCTGCAAAACTAGTGGGTGAAACATTCCCCATCCCCATGGATAGCAGACACACTGACATAACTCCCATTGGCACAAAAATATACTGCCATCAGACAAAATTTCTTACCGGCATTACTTGAACATGTGCACCCCTCTGTTTGTAAACAAACCACTGCCCCCTCCACCAAAGGTCTCACGACTGCACGTCACCTGTGCCTGGTCCTGAAAACTGGCAGTGGTTTACACCCTAGCCTGCTAGTTGACACCACAATTAACCCCAGCAACACACAAGAAATGCCAGAAAAAAAGAAAAAAAACACTAATTTTCTCTCAGTGAACTACATTCGTTTAGTGCTTTCTGCCCTTACCCCCCCCCCCCCCCACACACACACACACACGCACCTACAGGTAGGCCTACGTAGTGCAGATCTTCGTGTTTCTCGATTTCAGTATAATGTGGTGGCTTAAGCAATGTCTCTGCGCATTATTCAAATATATTGAGTTGGAAATATACTAAAGAATTCTTTGAATTTTTTTACAATGAAGTTTCAAGCTTATTGGACAACGTTCACCCTTGCGATAGCTTCATATTATACTGACATATATATATATATATAGGCCTATATATATATATTTTTTTTTTCTCTTATGGGGGGCATATTCCTTTTCTTTTTCTTGAATAAACCTTGTTCAGAAATAAATAAGTTTCCATATTAATTTAATGGGCCTGAAATTTATTGAAAAAAAACACCGAAAAATTACATTGTAGTTCGTATAAAGCTTAACTCTTAAAGCTTAATATGTTTGAAAGCACAAACATTGTCCCAAAGTAATTTCATTTAATGTTAATTTAAAATTAGAAAAGCATTGTAATCCAACGACCTAAAATGCAGGTGGTGGGGGGGGGGGTGCAAAAGAATCTAGTTTGCCCCCATATCCAATGATTTGAAAATATATGAACTATTTCAAAGGTTGATTTTTTCTACAAATAGCAGCGTGCATTGTAAGTGCCATATGCGACATCTCTACCCTCTGAAAACCGCTAGTCTTCTATTCAAAATTATTGCATGGAAACTTGAATTCTTTTTACTATTTTAGAGACCCCTGATATCAGAGGATACAATATCCCTAAATCCTTTAAATCTGCATATGTCACCCATCTCCTATAGTATATCTTTCTGTGTTTGCACTAGTAGTATACCCATAGCATAGCCCAAATATTAAGCATTTTAATCAATCACTTAAACTGAATTAACTGTAACACAAGTTAATAATCATAATATTTCATTATTTGCAGCCACGTTTAACGGAAAGCAAAAAGAAAGGTAAATTAAAATTTATTTATTCATTAATACATTTAATATAAAACAACACGCTTACAGAGAGAGAGAGAGAGAGAGAGAGAGAGATTTCAAGTAAATTATGCTTTCCGGTACTTCCCATTTCACGTTTCCCATAGGTGCCAATGCAGTCTTCATGCAGAAGAGAAAAGTAAGACCACGGCCGGACCATTGCTTCTCCAGCTTCCCGACCTTATCTACGGACAAGGAAAGAATGACGTATGGATTGACGACGGCATCAGGACTAGAAGAGTCACCGATGTGTATGCTAATTTCTTCAGCACTAAAAAGCGGCGCCACGCATCCTCATCTACCAATGTCCATCCGGGTACTTCCTCCGAGTGCGCCCACGTGTTACAAAGATGCCCTGTGGATTGCGAACGCCTGGCAAAGTTTAATCTTGCATCCAAGTCCCTGGCTACAAAGATATCGGTGGGAGGAGTTCAGAAACCGCTGGGTCAAGTCATGTGCGAGAACGCTAAGGTGACCTTGCCTCCCCCTGGGCGTCGTATCGTGGCCTTTTATAAGACCGTACCAACATGCGGTTCCGGTCACAGTTCCACGCACGTCTTCTCTGATGACACGACCATTTGCTGCGCTGTGTTCCGGCTACCATACACCAATCAGGTGTACAACGTGTTCAATGAGAAATGCTCCCGTACGCTGGACCTCAACACGGTTTTGAGTGGCTAATTACCATGTTACCGTGGTTTCTGTCTGTTTGAGTTTGGCAAATGTGCCGGCCATCACCTGCACCACTGTTAAGTGATCAATACTTGAGTAAATGATCTTAAGAAAAATTATTTTGTTTTTGTTTTGTATAATTGGAACCTTATTCATAATATTACAATAATTTATCCCCTTTTGCAAAGGGCGAATGATATATGGGTAGAATAATATATGTGCATTCAAAACATTTTACTTAGAAGTTGTCATGATATCGTGAGCTCCGTGTATATAATGTGCCATTAGTAAAATAACGACTATTCCTGGTTACATTTGCAAACACCGATTTTAATATATTAAAACGATTGGTAGGACCCATCAAGAAAATAATAAATAATGGTGAATCTACACCCCACCTTACCCAATATACGAGACAAGATACACTAAGGCACATAACATCCTGTTTAGCTAGTGCACTTTTCAAACTGCACAATTGTTCAGAAGCTATTCCCTACGAAAGGGGGGGTGTACATTTATATATGCTTCTCTGGTAGCTATTGAAACTGTACCAGATTGTTTTGTGCTGATGTAGATAAAGCATTTATAAAGAATAATTGAATCGGGCATATGTCGTTAAATATAAATGCATTCAAAATACAACATCTTGACAATTTGACTTAAAATAATTCATCAGGTAAAGGTACACTCCATGGGTTTAAAAAACCCCAAAATACTTATTTTCGCCATCCACAGCTTCTTATAAAACCTTGCATACACCTTAAAAACAATAACCCATTAAATATTTTTTCTGATGTGGATATTTCCATCGAAGCCTAGAAAGATGGTAGCTGGTTATAATGACTGGCCAGTCATTTACAACTAACTCAACCTTTATTAATTTAATAAAATGTCGAATCCAAGTACAGAATGGGAAAATGAATGATGCGTGAGAAATTTGCTTATTTCCCAGGGAAGATCCATTTTAGTGTGTAAACCCATGGAGTTGCCCTTTAATTTCTCGCATTCGGGAGGGGGGGGCAAGGAGCGTAAAGGAGCGGTAAGGGACATGTATTGAAGCGAGAAAATCAACCTCTCTCTCCATACAACCGGTTATACCAAGAGAAAATAAATCAATAATGAAACGCTACATCTGCAGATAAGGACTGAAATAACAGAAGCTTCTTATTTCAACTGATTTGTTTCTATTTATAAAATCCATTCGCAGGATTATATTTACATTTTTCCTGGCAAACATGATACTTTATGTATTTATCTATAATTGATCAGAGTGGTTCTTTCTTAGAAAAATCCAAGGCATGGAGTAAACTAATGCGATTATGTCCAAATTATGTTTTATTTTATTCAAATATATTTATATAGGTCGATAATTCGTTTTGAACGTCCTATATATCAATATTGCATTTTATATGTGGCAAGTTTTCGTGCAAAGTTTTTTTTTTTTTTAATTTTAAAATAAATTTGTGTTTTATGTATATCATACCGGGAAATATTTCTTATTTGGAAAAAAACGGTAATACTTGCTGAAAAATTGATCACTGACAAGTATGGACAATAATAATCCTAAATAGTAAAATACATGAATTCATGAATCACTACATCACTACCGACGAAATTTGCTTCTAGTTATGAATATTGCTGCACCCCTCCCCCCACCCCAATATGTAACAAAAATCTAAAATCATTCGTTAACTAAACTCAGCAGCATCAGTAAATTGACTTAGATGACGTCACGTTCAATGCCCTGTGACGTCACGCACGTGCATTCTCCTCATCTTCTTCAGTGTGATACACCTCCATGCGGTTCTGATTACCAACTTGGATGTTACCGCCGCGGAAGAAGTAACCAAACACGTTGTTAATTTTAACTCTTGGTGACAGTTCGTTTCCCTTTTTTCGACTGTGCTGCGATGTTCGTCTTCGTCTCCTGGCTGAAATGAAATTTTGAACATGAGGACAGTGGCTACAGCTTAAAGCGCCTTTACCTCTCAAATTTGTACACACGAACCGTAGGATCGGAGACACTCATTTGGACATTTTCTTATTCAGCAGCAACATTACTATTATACTAGGCAACAATTCTCTAGTAAACTACCGGTATAACTAAACAAATGTAATCTGATCTTGCTGTTTTCTGAAGGAATCTAACTTGTGTTACCAAACAAACACACTCAGCAAATTATTACTTAAACAAAATAAGTTTCCGCATTCGTGGGACAAACACTGCCCGTATGTCATTAATATGTTAACTCACTTCTCGTTTGAACCGCTTTGTCAGAGAACTGTTTTTCTGAAAGCTGGTCTATTTCTTCTATAGTGGTCTTGTCTTCGTCATCATCTACAGGAATCGCGTCTTCTTCGTCGGCTGTATCACCTGTGGTCGGGTCTTCCGTTTCGGTTGCAAGAGCTGTTGAAGTGAGAGCATCCTCTTCTTCTTCATCTTCTTCGAAATCGGGTTTCGTTAGTCCATGGCGAATTGCTATTAAGCATACCTCCAGTGTCACGAAGTCTAAAAGTATAAAATTCACACCGAGATGCAGGCCGAATGAAACGATCGTGTAGCAAATTGTCATGAGCCAGGCTCTCATAATTTTCCATTCTGTCTGCGTCTTCCAGGACTCAAACACATACCAATCGTCGTAGTTGTCCCGAAAAAGCCGATAAAATGGTGAAAAGATGCTGGATATCTCAAAAACTTGATAAATGAATAGCAAATCTACTAAAACAGCTACATGTGGGATGATATATTTATAATGGAAAGAAAGAAAATTGATGGAAGTTTGGAAAAACCCAACTGTTGTCACGAACGTTTTGGGGGCCAAGTGGGTCCAGTAAATGAGGGGTTCGAGAAGTAGTTCCACGATATTGTATGCAAGTCTGAGTTTTGAAATTGTTAGCAGAACAATGATGCTTGCAATTCTGTTTGGAGCCGGGAGATATTTGGGAAGGCGCTTGTAAGTTTGCAAATATAGGTCTAATCCGTCCTTGTTCATGTGCTCACATATGTACAACAAAATGACTAAGTGCCCGGATGATACCAGGTTTAGGTTCGGCTCGAGCAGACGATACCTCCAAATTTCTTGATACATCATGCTTGACAATGTGAAAAGGCCACCGAGTAGGAAAACGCGCATTTGCTGTGTGACCTGCATTTGATAGACGACGACTGGGGTGGCAGAAATGAACACGAAAATCGATAATGTTCCTATAATTTCTGGGTGTGCACTTTCGAAGAAAAACCAATATACGAGAAAAATATCTGCAAAAGTCAGTGTCAGCAGCCCTGCGGTTCTTAACCAAGTTCTCTGGTTTTGCATTATTTTGCAATTTGACATGATTGTTCCTGTGATAACGACGCCGTAGTAGAAGATCGGCAAATAGGAACTTTTCACAAAATAATACCCTACTGTCTGTACCCAAGAGAACTCTGGTATTTGTTGATCCAGTTTTTTAATATAGCGCGAATACTGTTCCAAATTCAGTTGGGGTTCTATAGTGCTAAGAAACCAAGCCATGTATGGTATAACAAACACCCGAAGTTCCTTTGGAAAAAACTGCGCTATGCAGCCCATGAGCGTGTCCCTGGGTGGGGACACAATCTTGAGGACAGTCCACAGGGACAATACGACGCAAATGGTTGGTCGGAGTAATGAGGGAAAAGAATGGAGAAATGCGGGAAGACGTTGTCTGTAGTCGGTTTCGCCAGCAGAGACCACATTTACTTTCTCATAGCGTTTCAGATACAAACCGACAATAAGAACAGCGTGAAAGTATACAACTACGGCTACTCTCAACGAAGACATGTTTGATCGTTGATAACTCGTTCGGTTTACTGTCACAGATATAAGGCCTATTGAATGCAGCTAGTGGCTCAAACGTAGGACAGACAGTACAGTGTATTTCCAAGAATGGTCATCCATTTCAGGTTAACTTACAATTTTCCACTTTGTAGAACGTTCGAAGGCTTGGTACTTCCTTCTATGCACACCGGTCGGACGGTCGCGGGGTGTATCCCTGGGCTCCTTTAAAAAACATGTAAACCTTTTGCCTTCTGCTGAGTGCATAATGGACTAGTCTTCTGTAAATTACTCCTCGATTATAAAAGTAGGCCATCAAAACACAAGATTAACAAGACCATTTGACAAAATGACCTAATTTCATGTTTTTTAACCTTGAACCTCTTCACTCTGCTATCAAGTACAGGGCTAACAGGGTCTGCGAGACGTTTCCTACATTTGAAGTTGATTGAGATTTTTTCAGCTTGATTAAGCATATGATTTAAAGTTGTAAGGCTTGCTGACATTTAATTTCTTCTCTATCAGTTTTAGCACCCCTAACTTTTCACCTCCGGCCCCCCGTCTGCTGCGTAAATAATGCACTAAAATCAATTCACATCACGGTTTTAAAAGTAGGTCATTTAAACATGGATACTCAATGAGACCATTGAAAACTATAACTGCGTCCCTTATAACGGAACTTTTGTTCTACCTGGAGTAAAGGTTTTAAGGGTTTTAAGGTACATTTGGCGCTAGTGAACATTCCCTGTAAAGCATATCAACCACTTCAACTAGTTATTTTACGACTCGAAGGAAGTCGACATACCGAAGAACAAGCCAAATGAGTCACTCAGTCAGCAAAAAATAGCTGTAAAACTGCAACGACTGCTCGTAAACTTGGCCTATTGTATTTATTAGTGGTCGTAAATTTGGCCTACTGGAATTTATTCGCGCTGCCAGTTCGTGAAGTCCGCCAAATGATGTAGAACTTCATGTATGACGCATCGTTGCGCTAACAATGGCATGAAGACATGTTTTAAAACGAAGGCTGGCGAAAATGACCGAGCGTTAAACATGTATTTAACACAACAAGAAAGCAGTTCATGTCTGTTCAAATACCATTTTTCGGGAAGAATGAGACGATACCCTTATAAGTATTCCTTTCAGTTACGTTATTTGGTATTAAGCGGGGTTTAGCTGGAAAGATTTGACTTCATATGTAACTTTAAGTGGTCAGCAAAGGTCGCGAGTATTCAATCCGGGTTTTCCCCAACAATCCGGTTTTTTTCTCTTCTTAAAAAAACGTTTCCTGTGCTTGGACCCGATAATTTCGCCATCATGTCCTCCTGTACATTTTAGAAAGGAAATATCAACATCAGGTAGGCCCTACTTTTATTGGGGGCGTCTCGATAGTCCGAAGGTTCATTGGTCCGAAGGTTCATTGGTCCGAAAAGTGGTAACATTTTCATCGATTTTTTAATCAAGGGTTCATTGGTCCGAAGGTTCTATAGTGAACTTTCGGACCAATGAACCTTCGGACTATTGAACCTTCGGACTATCGCTACGGCCCCCTTTTATTGGTGGGGTTTTGACGTTTTTTAACTTGTGAATTGGGAGGGATGGCATGCTTCGCATGATATGTACACCTTATGAAAACCGAATTCGTTAATTAAAGTATTGAAAAACACATATCTGAGGCAATGAAGTGCACACCACTGCCAAGCAACCGTTTTTAATTTCTATGCGATTTTCAACAAAGCTACATATGCCTTTATCTGTTAATCTTTACCTCCTTTCGAAAAAGAAAATAAATAAGAATTAAAATGACCTTTTTTCTTTCAAGACCTTAAAATATACTGTTTTCGAATTATTACCTAAGCGGACCTTTTCTAGAAGCCTTTGGATGTCAAATAGTAAATAAAGTATAAGAGTA
Organism: Lingula anatina; assembly: GCF_051362555.1. Taxonomy (NCBI): domain Eukaryota; kingdom Metazoa; phylum Brachiopoda; class Lingulata; order Lingulida; family Lingulidae; genus Lingula; species Lingula anatina. The sequence continues at coordinate 18,470,641 of NC_141773.1, read as the reverse complement.
CTTGACACTTGTTGGTGCCACCTTGTTTGACTTTGGACAGAAATGACTTAATTAATCAATTAATAAAATGTAGCGTGTTTAGATCTCCTTTGCCTTGTTTACTACAGCACAGGTCGATTTTTTTCGATACATTTATTTTGGGTATATCGACAATTTTAAAAAGATCGTTTCCTTCAAGTTGGTTGTAACTCTATGTCACTGGTGTGCCCTTGCGTTGCGTAGATGTTCCGTGCAGATTGTTTCTTCTTTCGATAACACAGGGCATCGAGTTGATAAAACACATGGTTTCGTTCTCAGTTTGTGGGCATATGCAGCACCACATGAAGGACAGCAAAGAACCAGCTCGGTTCATTTCCGTTGCATAGCCGCCGCCATTCAGACAGCGTCGAACTAATGGCAAATCTAAACATTTTGCACGGGGTTTTCTTTCTTGTTTCAGTGCAATACGTGGCGGCTAATGAAGGTACGTAGGTGTACAAGCTTTCAGTAAAAACTTGTGCAATGCAACTTTAAAGTTTTAAAACTGAGTAGCGAATCCGCATTTTTAAAATATTTCAAAATATAATAATATATAATTTTTTTCACAATGAATCAGTTTGTCAATTGCATCAGTACATGTGGCCAATGTAAATATTTACAATAGCTGTCTGATTTGTGATTCAAAAAAGCTACATCATTTGTTAAAACGGGAAAGAATTTTCTTAGTGCTGTCCGGTTACTGCTAAAATTTGTCTAAACTCTTAGTTCCCAGGTCCTGCGAGGATGTTTTGGGCCATTATGCCGGCACCGTGTTCAAAGAAGGTGTATACACCATCGACCCTGACGGCGCAGGAGGAGTGGACCCCTTCCAGGTCACCTGTACAACCAGAGATGATATACCTGGGCACGGTGTCACCTTAGTTCCTCACCAATTTGGTGTTGAGCCACTGCCACAGCATTATCAAGGTCCAGGTGAACGTTCACGATACGCTTTTTTTTATTACAAACCCACCGAAGAGCAGCTTGACAGTCTAACCCGTATTTCTGGCAAATGCCGCCAATATGTTCGACTTTCAACAATTCATTCAGAGAATTTCTTAAAAAGTCCTTGGTGGGTTTCCCGGCAAGGATGGAACATGACCAATTGGGGAGGTGCCCCTACAAACAGCTCTAAATGTGCATGCGCGATGCAGGATCGATGTGATGGAGAGAACATGTAAGATAACGCTCAGACCCATGTGGCTTGCCGATTTGTTGATGTATCTGAAAAGTGCATTTATTTAACAGTTCTTGATGTTCTAATAACTTTAAGTTGGGAATAATGTTGGCAAGTTTCACACAGTTTTTTGTATATATACAGTGCAGTGAACTGACGTATCCAAGATTTGTTCTCTGGACATTTTTTTAATCATAACGTATAGGTATAGCAAGGAAAATAGTTTGGTTTTGCTTTATTTTTACTGTTTTTATTTGCTGTTTTATCATTATGTTCTTTTTGGGGATAGGAGTGTAGAGAAGGCGGATTATCTTCTAAGCTAGGGCGCGTGAATTTTCTGTGCTTCCCAAGATCGACCGTTGCTGTTGTAACAGTGTATTTTTTAAACGTTATTGATTTTTACGGGATTTTTTTTTCATGTATTTTGGCGATGTTAGCCCAATAGGTGCCAAACCGTATTTCTGTTTTACTTCAAATTTGCCGACTGGCTTTGTATGTCCATAATACCAATTTATTTCGAAAGTAAGCATGATCGAATTATTTTTATGAACGTTATTGATTATCTTATCTTTTTTCTTATTCTTTTCATCATGTATTTTGACGACGCTCGCTCAAATGCTACACTTCAAATTTATTGAGTGACTTTGTAGGTTTCTTTAGGAAACCAGGTTGATAGAATTAATTTTAATAAATTAAAAAAGTTATTGACATTTTTTACTCTTTGTTATTAAAATTGTCGCAACTTTTTTGCTGTTAATTTGCTGTTAACTTCCTATCTTTGGTGTCTAGTTAATAATAATAATAATAATAAATAGTTGACAAATATCTAAACGTATCGTCAATATATGTCATATGATAAACATGTTTTATTTAACAGTTAGTAGTGGTTAATTATTTTGTTTGTTCTATATACAGGGACTGTAATTCCAAATTGAATGACTACCTACTGCGAAATGACGAAGGATATCTTGACGATAAGCGCTATCTACCGGTGAAGCAAGTACCGATGGATGATCTTGATGATGATGGTGAAGAGACATTTTTAATGGTGAAGCCGATGGAATGTTACGGAGGTATCACAAAAGATACAATGCACACACAAACTAGGTTAAACTTTTTGGCAACAATTTGTAATGCGTTAAATTTGAGAATCCATCATTCATTGCGCTGCGAACTTAGCTGTTCTCAGGGAAGTTTTGTCTTTCAAGTTGAGAGGCAGGTATTTTATTGTATTGAAAGACCTCAATAATGGTCTTTTAGACTTCTTACCTTCGAGCAATCTTTTCTAGGTTTTCGACTTGAACTAAAAGTTGGAACCACAATGTAGTAAATGTAATATTGTGTTAGAAATCGGTTCTACATATATTTACCATATTACATGTACCATAGTATGATGTAGTTTAAAGGTTTTGATTGATATTTCCACAAATTTCATGCCGCTCTTTTTCAAATAATTTGTTATTCTTTACTTCATTCATTGTGTATTTTTTCTATGTGTCTGTGTAGATATGGTGAGCGGACCACCTACTGAAAAGTAAGTGCATTTTACTTGCATGTGCACTAGTACATGTATATGAATTTCAAAGATGCAAACCTGACTGCGTATTGCGTATAACACACACATATATACATGTTTATACTGCATTTGCTTTACCTGTTCTTAAAAGGTTCCGTACGATATGAAATTTATCACATAAGTTTGGTATGGAAACATGTCCCCAAACAAAATAACCTGAACGCTCTGTTGCCATGGTTTCACTTTTTTAAGTGACTGCGTGCTGAAAGTTGTTGTTTATATTCCGTTGTACATTTCTGAATTAAGTTTGGAGTTGCATGCTGGGGAGGAAATCTGCTCATCCAACCGCCGGAAAAATATTAAATGATTCTTTTCATTCAAGGTGGAGGTAAAAATCGAGTGAATAACATTGCGTTTTCTCTTTTAAGATGCCTCTGCAGTCTCCACGCCGAAGTGAAAGGCTCTACCAAAGCGGGTCCATTACTCTATGAACTCCCAGATCTCATCTATGGACAAGGCCATAACGATGTATGGATAGAAGACGGCAACCAGAAAAAGAAGGTCATCGAAGTATATCCACAGTTCTTTAATACCAGGAAGCGCCGCCAGTTATTGCCTTCCATCAGTGTGGCCACTGGCATCTCACCAGAGTGCTTTCACGCGTTACAGAGCTGTCCAGTGGACTGTGAACGACTGGCCAAGTTGAGACTTTCGCCCATGCGCCTGTCCACCCAGATGACCGTCCAAAAACCCTTGGGTCAAATGATGTGTGAGAATGCCGGGGTGACAATACCTCCCCCTGGAAGCCGTATTGTGGTCTTCTACAAGACTGCGCCTGCCTGTGGTTTCTCTGGCAGTTCCACGCACCTCTTCGCAGGTAATACAACGATTTGCTGCAACGTGTTCACCTTGCCTTTCACCAACCAGCCGTACAACTATTTCAATGAGAAATGTGTCTACAATGTTGACCTCAACACGATCTTGGCTTCAGGATAACTGGAAATAAATGCCTTGTGTAAGGTATTTGTGAAATTACTGTAATGTTCACAGTTGTAATAGTAAAGTTCTTGCAAAATTTATATCCGTGTTTGTGTTACTTTTTAAAGGCGCTGACCTTTATCTTTTTGCATAAATCGCACAATCTACTAAACAACGGGGGAAAATTTGGTCTTGCACGCATTATTCTGCCAACAAAATGTTTCTTCAGAGAATGACAAAACAACGTATCATTCTCCAGTGTTGACAAAAATACCATTACATGTAACGTACATAGGATACTAATATCAGTTATTTATGACTTGAATTTATGATTTTTAACGTAGAAAGAATTTATTCAAGAGTGTTTCTTTAAGTGTCTAGATCTTTTTCAAAACGTTCATAAAACCCAAGCCCTTAAATCACGCGTGAACGTCTCACCTTGATAGCTAGGTTACGAGGTCAAAAAACACGAGGTGCCTTTCTCACTTTGTAGTACATCATGGATTTTACGCACACTTACCAGTGTATATCAGTACTTTTTGGCTTGAATTCTATTTCCTGTACACATTTGTTTTGTGGAAATCGAATGTACAGGTTCAAAACGTGCATCGCATTCCTCTTATAGTAAGCAGCACTTGATGATATGGTGGCCCAAAAAGTCCACCTATAAAAATAATTTTAATCTGTCGGCACGATTTATAAATCGTACCATCGATTTAATAAATAAATAAATAGTTTTCACGATTGAATAATTGATCCTTCCTTTCCATTTACCATTACATTGATTTAATTAATCGTCCACTTGGTTAAATAAATCTTTTCCATGGTTTAAAGACAAACAAAGGGAGCGTGGATTCCCATTTACAAATATCAACCACTACCATAAGTTTCTTAAAATAAAGTCAACATACCAATTCATAAACCAAATTCTTCAAATTTTTGGCCGTAAATTGATCTATTTATCCGTCCCTCCATTTCCATAAATGACGCAGTAATGCGCACGCATTGTATAAGCATCAATGTCATTCCCATTGTATACACGCAATGGACAATAGAAGTGTCACCCGAGTAATTAAAGTAGGCAGATCTTGAGTAGTTATAATGCCTGGTCTACTTATAATGTAAAACCGCTGTACCATGGAATTGTTTTTTTTTTTAATTTTTTAATTATTTTTTTATGAAATTGTATTTTTTTTTTTTTTTTTTTTGGTAAAATTTGATGTTAATAAAATGATACCATGAGTATTTAATTCCACAGTCATTTATCTCCCCCAAAGTATTGGTCCAGTAGGGATGACACTTCTATTGTCCATTGCATGTGGCTGCACGCACAATTGCTTACTTATCCAAATGAGCCTACCGATGGATATTTTTATTAGAGAAAGAAAGTAAAAAATATCCCATCAAATATCTTTTTTTTTTTTTTAAATATGAAACGATGGCCGTACCTCTCTGGGATTTGGATTTTTTTTTTTTTTTTTTTTTTTTTTTTTTTTTTTGAGAATACTGATTAAGTTGATTAATAGGTTAATAAGGTATCTTGCAAAGACTGATCACTGAAATTACATTTCAATGAACAACGGTTTTATAAATGATTAAATGATTATTTTTATTTTCTGCGTCTGTTTCCTGCAGGTGCTTTTTTCCTGCCGATAACCTTGCACAGTCGGGTCATAAAACGCATGTGTCGTTCTCAATTTGTGGGTGTACGCATTGCACCTTTATTTGAATACTAGTTCATAAATAGCGCATTTTATAACCCTCGTTACCGTAACGATTAAGCCAGCGTCCAGCGCTGTCAATATGGCTTGCTTGAAGATTTCGGTCTTGTTTTTCTGTTTTCTTTCAGTTAACGCAGTAGTGGGTACGGGAGGTATGTAGGCCTATTCTATTCCGCACAAATTTTACGCAACACAAAATAATTGCATCTATAAAGAAATTCAACTTTTTCACAATATCTACAAATACAAACAATTTGTTATTTTAAGTTTGAATAATGTCACAGAGTTCACCGGCGATTTTTTGTCGATTAATTTCTGCTTGGTGGTTCAGTGTCTTGCATTCTTCTTCCAGTTCCCAGATCCTGCGAGGACGTTGTGCGTCAGTACAGAGGTACTGTATTTAAGGAAGGGGTGCACACCATCGACCCTGACGGTGCAGGGGGAGTGGACGCGTTTCAGGTCACCTGTACAACTAGAGACGACTTACCTGGCCACGGCGTCACTTTAGTGCCTCACGCAGGTGGTATCGTGTCACAGCCGAAGCGTTACCAAGGTCCAGGACTTTTCCAACAATACGCTTCATTTGATTACGGACTCACAAAAGATCAGCTTGACAGTCTAACTCGTATATCTGGTAAATGTCGCCAATTCGTTCAACTTTCATGTCATGATGCTTGGAATTTCCACACGAACCCTTGGTGGGTTTCCCGACAAGGATGGAACATGGCCAACTGGGGAGGTGCCCCGACTAACAGCTCTAAATGCGGGTGCGCAATACAGAATCGCTGTGACATGTCAAAGTAAGATGCTCCTAAAGTGACACATTGATTTGTTAATAAATATGACGCACACATTGGTTATTTATTATGATAAAACAATTGATAAGACAATTGTGAAACAAAGCATGAATGAGGGACAGGTTTGACTTGTTTCACAGGCCATTTATTTGTTTGAAATTAATGTCAATTGTCAAAAGAAGCGGTGAATTTGGCATTTTCGCAACTGACGGCCTCGTCCTGTTTTCTAATTACTAAACTTGTAGTAGTCCACCATCTCAAATAGTTTTTCATTTGGTTTTTCTCATTCAGTTGTTATTATGCCTGATGGACAAGATATCTAGGGTTTTAACCAAAAATGTGAAAAGATTACATTGCTAAGGAACAATAATATTTCGTATGTTAGTCATTAAGGAGCGTTTCACATTAGTGTATTTTTTTTTTTCAATCTAGTACCGTACTTACGATTCATCTGGTTACAGACGAATAATAATTTTTTTTCTAAGATATAGTTGACCACGTTGCGTTAACCGCTCGGAGATTTCAGGCGGTCTACTGAGAAGACCGTTTGAACTATTTTCAGCCTTGAATTTCACGTAGAATGCGCGGGTTCAGCCAAAGTCAGTTGTATATTATAGTTTGTTCAACATTCGGTACACGTGACTGCAAAATCAATGACGCGGTGTGGCGAGCTGAATTGTTTTCTTTCTTTCAGTGACCAGTGTAACTGCCACCGAGATGATGGAATGTGGAGAGTGGACGCGGGATATCTTGACGATAAGCGCTATCTACCGGTGAAGCAGGTACCGGTTCGTGATGTAGATAACAGTCATGAAGAAGTATACTTAACGGTGAAGCCGATGGAATGTTACGGAGGTATCACAAAGTACAAAATTCCGTGCGCTATCGTTGGTTAAACATGTCAGCTACACTTTAAAATAGGATATGTACTTTAACCTTGACAATTAGCCATTTTGAAGGTACTGACGAAGGTATTTGTAAAGAGTTGTTTTTCGTATCATTTCTCTCCCTTTTATTTTATTTTTTTTAATAAAGTCATTCATTTATTTTTAGTTGTGACGAGCGGACAGCCTACCGAAAAGTAAGAACGTTTAACTTACATAAATTGCATTTACTTTTTTACGCAGAATGTAGGAGTATTTATCGCTCCTGCATTGGATAGTTAGCGATTGAGAATCATTTGATACAATGGAACTATTTGCAGCCTACATGTTTTTATTAAACGCTTCAAGCCTGATAACATACACTAAACTACGGCAAAACCTTCAATCACTTTCTAAATTTAATACAAAACACTAAGAAATTAGTAATTTTATTTATTAATATCCTCCGCTGATGAAACGTCTTGATCAGCGCTCTAAATATTGTTCATATGGTTATACATTTCAAATCAGAGCATCAATTTCAAGAAAAATACTACAAATGTCAATTAATGATATCGTTTGTTTTTATTTTCTCTTACAATTATAAATTTCAAAGATGTACAGAGGGAAAGACATCGACAGTCCCATCCATCATAAACAAGACTTTTAAATTCGTCATTTTTTTCATCATAATCTAGCTTGCGGCATATGCTGGCTTCGCAGCTTTCTCATTGGCGTTAGCTACACACAGTGTACATGTACAGTGAGACATCCCTTTGATATGGGGTTAAGAATTGATATAGTAATAAATATGGCGCTTCCATATTTTCTTTAAGGTGCTTCTGCAGTCTCCACGCCGAAGTGAAAGGGTCTACAAAAGCGGGTCCATTACTCTATCAACTCCCAGATCTCATCTATGGACAAGGCCACAACGACGTATGGATAGATGACGGCAACCAGAAAAAGAAGGTCACCGACGTGTATCCACAGTTCTTTAAAACCAGGATACGCCGCCAAATATTGCCTTCCAGTGTGGCTCACAACAAATCACCGGACTGTGTCCGCGTGTTACAAAACTGTCCAGTGGACTGTGAACGACTTGCCAAATTGAAATTTGCCTCCATGTCCTTGTCCACAAATATAACGAATGCTGGCGTCCAAAAGGCCTTGGGTCAAGTGATGTGTGAGAACGCCGGGGTGACCATTCCTCCCCCTGGAAGCCGGATTGTGGCCTTCTACAAGACTGCGCCTGGCTGTGATTCCTCTGGCAGTTCCACGTATTTCCACCCAGATGATACGAGCATTTGCTGCAAAGAGTTCATCTTGCCTTTCAGCAGACAGCCGTTCAACGTGTTCAATGAAAAATGTAGCCCCAATGTGGACATCAGCACCATCTTTGGTTGAGAAAAACTGGAAATGAATAATTTTGACTATGCTATTTGGAAATAACTGCAATGTTTACAGTTGCAATATGAAATTGCTCTTAAATTATATATTGGTGTTTGTGTTACTTTCTCGTACCAAAGTTTTCTTGCATTTTTATGAATGATCGCACATGTACGTCTAACGTGCACTAAACTGACAAACTGACTGACTAGACAAAAAAAAGTGTACCATCTCGCACTTATTGATGTGTAAATGAATTTTTCTTCAGAGCCTGAAAGCGTTTTAATATTACGCTCCGTGTACAAGCTCAACAACTTAATTTATAACCCTTATAAATTTATTTGCATGACTTATTAACTAAGGTGATATTAACACGAAAAGAATTCACCATGATTATCCAAAGGTACACTGTACGCGTTTGAATGTCAAAACAAAACTTTCTGCCTCATAATCCTGCAACGTTACCAGTACTTATGTTACATTCCAGGCTTAAAATACAGTAAGAACCCTAAAAAAGTACCTGATGTTAATATTTCCTCCTTAACGCACAGGAAGACATCACGGTTTATGTGACTGACGGTCAGACCAGTCATTAAAAACTAAATTATTCGATCAGATATGGAATAAACATCGAATCTAAGTGCAAGGCCCGTGGATTATTGTTTCGTGGGCAGTAGAAAAGAAAGTCGCGTTTGTTGGAAGACAATTCGATTTGGCTGGAAAACAGCTGATAGAAAACTTCTAAGTGTTTACTTTATAGCGTACAGAAATCTTTTTCAGGCCGTTGGTGATATTTCAAAAACGTGATCGCCTCTCCTCGATACCAATTGCAAGTTTACTAGGTCAGAAAACACGTGGCGCTTTTCGCACTCTTTATTACTTAGGTTTTACACTTTAATCAATGTATATATCATCGTCTGAGCCTACATACTTGAATTATGATGTCAAATATACAGATTTAAATTTTGGGTTGCCGTCCTATGGACAGTTTTATGTTCGCATAAAGATTTCATTAAATAAATAAATAAATAAATAAATAAATAAATAAATAAATAAAAAACAATACGAGACAATGAAGTTCATAATATGGGAGACAACTGCAAAATAAGCGATTGATTTCAATTTCTACATGGTTTTCAGTCAAGCTGTCTGACTGTGTTGTTTTCAAAGAAAATAAATAACGGTTTTATAAACTTTTTTCTTTTAAGAGCCTAAAATAAGTTCTTTTCGAAATATCAATTAAGCGGGGCGGAACACATAAGTTTGTGACTGTCAACTGCTGAATTAAGTATTGGGATACTTAGCACTTCTAGATGCCACATTCTCTGACTTTGGACATAAATGAAATAGCACAGCAGAGCCATGCAACTCTCAAAAATTAATTAATTGATAAATTAAACGCAACAATTTTAGAATGCCCCTGCCTTCTACCAAGCAAAAATCGTCATTGTTCGTAAGATTTATTGGAGTGTAATTAATAATTAAAGGTTGCTTCAAAAAGTTGGTTGTGCTTCTATTTTATTTGTGGAAATGGTCTTGGTTTGCATATCTGTTTTGCTGTTGTCTAAGTCAGTCTTAACAGTCTTCTTTTTCGATAAGACAGCCCACCTGATGTGAAAAAAAAAAAAAAACACATGGCATCGTTCTCAGTCGTGAGCATATATATGCACCCCTTTATCAAGGGCAGCAGTAATCAACTCAGTTAATGGAGTTAATTTCCATTGCATAGCCAACGCCATTTAGCTACTCATTGGATTTATGGCTAGTTTGAACATATTGCTCACGATTTTCTTTCTTATTCCTATGCACTACGCGGCAGGTAACGGAGGTGAGTACTGAGACGCCTGCGGGCATTTGGTACAAACAATGAATAAAACAACTTCATTAATTAATGCAATACCATCTTGAATAACCTGCAATCCCTACAGTAACTGTTATTAATTTTTTTGTAGTGCCAAGATCCTGTGAGGATGTTTTGAGCCATTATTCCGGTACTGTATTCAAGGAAGGTGTATACACCATCGACCCTGACGGTGCAGGGGGAGTGGACTCCTTCCAGGTCACCTGTACTACTAGAGATGACTTACCTGGCCACGGTGTCACCTTAGTACCTCATGAGGGTGGTACCGTGCCACAGCCGCGGCATTATGAAGGCCCAGGAAATTATACCCGGTACACTTCATTTGATTACAAAGTAACAGAAGAGCAACTTGAAAGTCTAACGGGTATATCTGGCAAATGTCGACAGTTCGTTCGATTTTCATGTTATGAAGCTCATAATTTCGACTCGCCATCTTGGTGGGTTTCCCGGCAAGGATGGGACATGACCAACTGGGGAGGTGCTCCGACTAACAGCTCTAAGTGCGCATGCGGAATGCAAAATAATTGTGACAGATCAAATAAGTACACGTAAGTGACCATTTGGTTTGTGGATGTATCTGAGAAACGCACTTACAATTTTGAGGATTTGGTACTTATATGGTACTTATAAAAGATGCTTATATGTAGTTGCTTACGGATTTTTTTTTTTTTTTTTTTTTTTTTTTTTTTTGTAATTCACCTTAATTACGTTGTTTCACATTGAGATTGTATTAAGGAAGCAAATCATCAGTGAATGTGAAAGCACAACTTATAATTTTCATGTAAAACTATTTGATATTTTGTTTGTTCTATATGCAGTAACTGTAATTGCCAAATCAATGACTACGTGTGGCGAAATGACGAAGGATATCTTGATGATAAGCGCTTTCTACCGGTGAAAAAGGTGCAGATTATTGATCTAGATGGTAGTAATGAAGAGATTTATTTGATGGTGAAGCCAATGGAATGTTATGGAGGTATGACAAAGTAGATTATATGCACGCACAAACTTTAGTAATCATTTTGTTAAGAAACACTCAAAAAAGGATATGTTTCTTCAAGGGCGGATCCAGAGATCCATTTTGACCGTCTTTTGACAGAAGACATTAAATACCCGTCATGTAAACTTGAAAACCTGACCGTCGTCCGGAAGACCTAGAAGACGGCTTCAATCCGCCCGAGTATAAGCTTGTGACTTCAATATTTCATTGCTCTTCGAGATGTTTTGTATTCCACGACTCTTTTCATTTATTTATTTATTTATTAAAGTATCATGTGTTACATGTCGAGAAAAATACCCATCCCTTTTATATGTTGAAAAAGTCATGAATTAGCAAACGCACCTGTGAATACATGTACAACTAAGGCGAACCTTAAATACCTGTTGTAGAGTAAAAATGCCCACTTGATTAGTTCTTAAATAACGTTTTCGTACTGCTGAAGTAAATAATCAGTTTTACTGTCCTATTGAACATATCTTTGAAAATGTTTTTTTTTTTTGTGTGTGTGTTTTTTTTATTTTCTTTGTTTTTTAATTTTTTTTTTTTATTTTATTTGTTTGTAACTGTATGCCTACATTCTGGCGGCTATATTTTTGGAGAAAATGATATCGTCATTTTTTTCCGTGTTCTTTTAATTAACTTCACAGCTGTTTTGTTTTGCCTTAGTCAATCCTTACTGTGTGGCGTCGTTCTTAGTCGTGGACATACAACCCAATATAAATAGGCAGCAAATAGTCATAAACCTCCTTGCGTTGTCATCGCCATTCAGAAAGCATCGAACTAGTTAGAACATTACAAACATGTTTTTCTTTTAAATTTCAGTGCAGCACGAGGCAGCTAACGGGAGTGAGTATTGATAGGCCTTCAAGCATTTAATACAAACTGTTCAAAAGAGAACTTAAAATATTTTAATCAAGAAGAACATTCAAAGATAACTATTGTGATAACACTGTAGGGTTTGGTCTATTGTTTCAGTAAATGTGACCAAAAAAACCTTGCGCATTGGCACTTTTTCATTGGTGATTCAAATTGTAATTTGAAGTATCTATCATTTCATAAATCAGATATCTACTTTTTCTCACTGATTGTCTTCCGGTTACTGCTAAGCGCTACGTTAATTTTCTTCTAGTTCCCAAATCCTGCGAAGACGTTTTGAGCCATTATGCCGGTACCGTATTCGGGGAAGGTGTATATACCATTGACCCTGACGGTGCAGGGGGAGTCGACGCCTTTCAAGTTACCTGTACAACCAGAGATGACTTACCTGGCCACGGCGTCACTTTAGTGCCTCACGCAGGTGGTATTGTACCACAGACGCAGCATTATCAAGGTCCAGGTGAACTTTTACGATACGTTTCATTTGATTACAGACCCACGGTTCAGCAACTTGAAAGTCTAACTCGTATATCTGGCAAGTGTCGACAGTTCGTTCGGTTTTCATGTTTTGGGGCTGAAACTTTCTACTCGAGAACTTGGTGGGTTTCCCGACAAGGATGGAACATGACCAACTGGGGAGGTGCCCCGACAAATAGCTCTAAATGCGCATGCGCAATGCAAAATTCCTGTGACGGTTCAAGGTAAACGGCACATTGATTTCATGGCGACTTCGGGAAATATATTTATAATTTTTGATGATTTTTGATGATTTTTGTAGAACCCATCTAGTTGCTGCTATATGTACAAAGTCCATGAATGTAGTCTTTACGGCGATTTTTCTCGTAATTCATATTAGTCATTTTAAATGGTAATTCGACTGAGTTCTTTTTTGTTTGTCAGTTAATAAGTCTTATAACTGACAGACATATAATCATCTTATCTCACAGGTAATACTATTTTATATTTCTTTACGTTTTACATACAGTACCTGTAATTGTCGAATGAATGACCGCGTGTGGCGAAATGACGAAGGATATCTTGACGATAAGCGCTACCTACCGGTGAAGAGGGTGCAGATTTATGATCTAGATGAAACGAATGAAGATGTATATTTAATTGTAAAACCAATGGAATGTTATGGAGGTATGGCAAAGTAGATTATATGCACACGCGTACTTGAGTTTAAATCATTTTGATTAGCAACACACGAAAAAAAGAATATGTAGTTTTACCTTGCGTTTTCAATATTTCAATGCTCTTCGAGGTGTTTTGTATTCCACTACAACAGTTACACTCTTTTTATTCATTTATTTCTTTATTTAATTAAGTGTCATGTGTTATATGTCGAAAAAAAAAAAAAACATCCAGCCCTTTCTTGTGTTGAAACAGGCATTAATTAGAAAATGCATTTGTGAAAACCATGATCCTTATACTGGTATTCCCCAGGCATTCTGTTGTAAAGCAAAATTAAAATTGTTCACGTGACTTTGATATCTTTAACCAATGTTTGTTTTAATGTAGTAAACAGTTAATTCTTAGTGTCCTGTTGAATATATCTTTGAAAAAACATTTTTAATTCACTTTTAATATCATAATCATTTTTTTTTTGTTTTCGTAGCTGTATATTTTGACGGGTATATTTTTGGAAAAATTGTATTATCTTTTTCATTTTATCTTTTGATTAATAAATTAATTGATGGGTTAGTTCTTTCATTAATCTGTTCATTTATTGTAGCTCTGGCGAGCGGAATGCCTACTGAAAAGTAAGTAAAGGAACAATTTTCATCTAGTTTTTTTTTTATTTTAAAAATGGTTTGCAAAAGGGAAGTGTCCGCGATTTCTGATCACGTTCAATTACTGAACGAACACGGTACAATAAGGTATAATTTGTTCAAACAATTTTAAATATATTTTTTTAATTGTGAACATCAATGAGTCACAAAACTTTTTGAAAGCGAGTCTTGTTATTGTTATGGTTATAATTTCGTTGCTATCTCTTTGGCCGTGACTGCTTACTAACAGTAAAAGTATAAAAGCTTTTACCTAATTACTAAATATCTGCAAATTAAATATCTGCAACCTGAAGATTATTATTATTATTATTTCACAGAGGCTTAAGTTTAATAGAAATTAAACAGATATTAGATAGCCAAGCCTTGCACTACAGGGATGAAATTTAGAAACAATTCACGATCTATTACATGTACATTGAATATCCCAATCTGTATTGTTATCAATGAGGGGTGATTGAAACACAGCTAGAATATACACCAGCACCACATGGCGATATATTTTTTCTGAGGATAAACCATCCTAAAGATTGTCCATGTGGCTATAAAATACAGGATTGAAGAGCAAAAAGTATTTGATTGAATGAATTTATGAAATTGATTAGAAAAATCTAATTCGATTCTGTTGTCATTTCCGAATTTTTGCGCTGCACAGAGAGAGAACGTCCGATTTTCCAATCGTCGTAAATAAAACTATTAATTCCGTCCCTTTTTTGGACTTCGTGCGTAATAGAGGTTTTAACTTGGTTTTCCATTTTTCAAACTCCTAAGCTTTAAATTTCTTCGTTTCTCTTTTGGATCTGAGAAATGAAAAGCTGGAATTTTCACAACGGCTGCTCGCATCAGTATTGTGCTTTATAGATGTAACTGTATAACAGTCCCTTTCATGAAAAATTCTAAATTATGGTCGTTTGCAGAGATCACCATTTACAGCAAGGGAGTAGGTACAGAACAATGCATATTCTACTACGCACTGGCATGTAACTAGCTGAATACGGCTAAACGGCTTTTTCTTGGCATTTATAACATGCACTAGGGGAAATTGAGGGTGATTAACATTGCATTATTTTTCATTTCTTTTAAGATGCCTCTGCAGTCTCCATGCTGAAGTGAAAGGATCTACCAAAGCAGGACCGTTGCTCTATCAACTTCCAGACCTCATCTACGGACGAGGCTACTACGACGTATGGGTAGATGAAGGGAACCAGAAAAAGAAGGTCACGGACTTGTATCCACAGTTCTTTACTACCAAGAAACGCCGCCAGATATTGCCTTCAATCAGTGTGACCCCTGGCACCTCACCCGAGTGCTTCAACGTGCTACAGAGATGTCCAGTGGACTGTGAACGACTGGCCAAGTTAAAACTTTCGTCCATGCCCCTGACCACCAAAATAAGCAATGGTGGTGTGCTGAAACCCTTGGGCCAAGTCATGTGTGAGAACGCCGGGGTGACCATTCCTCCCCCTGGAAGCCGGATTGTGGCCTTCTACAAGACGGCACCTGCCTATGGTTTCTCAGGCAGTTCCACGCATATTTTCCCAGATAATACCACCATTTGTTGCAAAAAGTTCACCTTACCTTTCACCAACCAGGCGTACAATGTGTTCAATGAGAAATGTAGCCCCAACATGGACATTAGCACCATCTTTGGTTGAGAAAAACGGGAAACTAATGCCTTGTGTAAGGTATTTGTGAAATCGCTGTAATGTTCACAGTTGAAATAGTAAAGTTCTTGCAAAATTTATAGCGCTATTTGTGTTATTTATCAAAGACAATGACTTGTGTTTTTTCAATAATCGTATTTTCTATGTTTACTCATCCTGCGGTGCCACCGGTTCTCATGTGTTCCAATTTAGATTTTTTTTAAGAGTAAGAACCCTCAAACAAAAATCCTGATGTCGATATTTCCTCCTTAACTGCACAGGGATTGTACGAAAAGACAACACGATGACTGACCAACCATTTAGGACTAAATTATTCCATCAAAAAAGGTGTAAAATATCAAATCTAAGTGCAGGGCCGTCTTGAATTATGATCTCAAAAAATTAAATGCTTATTTTTGAGGGAATTCGACTAAGCAGGCAAATTCGTGATAGCATACTTATTTTATAGTGTGCTGAAATCCTTTGGTGATATTCTAAGTTCGTGATCGCCTCACCTCCATAGCAAGGTCACGAGGTCGGAAAACACGTGGCGCTGTTCGCACTTTGTAGTCAATCAATTTATACACTTTTATCCATGTTAAATATCATCTTCTGCAATGCATTAAGGACGCCAATTCTACAAATTAAGATCTTGTACTGCGGTCTTCTAGTCTTACGGTCACAGTACCAGTATTTGATGGCGCTGGAGTAGAGTCGATCACATTATCTGGCCGTGTCGCTTTCTTCTATATGTAGATTCCAAAGCAAAATGGGCATCTGTCAATTCTGTATTTTTTTATCATTAAAAGCTGCACTTTTTTGGAATCCAATAACAGACAAATATGGACTATTTTTTTTTATTTCACTAAGAACCTACCTTTTTAAACCAATGACTAAGCTGATAAGTAAGTTAATTAAATATACTATATAAACTGGTCAATGGATATTTATCTCAATGAATAACAGTATCATTATAATTGAATGGGTTATTTATTTATTACGTCTAGTTTCCTACCCCCCCCCCCCGATAACCCCAGCAAACAGGTCATAAGACGCGCGTGCCCTTCTTAGTGCGTAGGCGTATGAATTGCACCTGTATTTTAAGACTAGTTCACAAATAGCGCACTTGATTCCTATTAGCCAAGCGATAAAGACTGGAGATCGCGATATGACTTGTTTGCAGATTGCATTCACGATTTTCTGTCTTCTCTCAATTCAAGATGTGGGCTGTAAAGGAGGTAATTAGAAGGCTTGCACTTTTTACAAAATTCATGCAACACAAATTAAAAAAATAGAATCGAGCAATGAAGTAGATGTTATGTTTTCATCCAATAATTGTGAATTAATCTCTGAGGCACGCCGCCAAAAGCCGGTACTTTAATTTCCATTCACTTCTGTTTTCTGGTACAAAGTGTCTTGCCATTATTCTTTATAGTGCCCAGATCCTGCGAGGATGTTTTAAGCCATTATGCCGGGACCGTATTCAGGGAAGGTGTATACACCATCGACCCTGACGGTGCAGGGGGTGTGGACTCCTTCCAGGTCATCTGTACAACTAGAGATGACTTACCTGGCCGTGGCGTCACTTTACTACCACCCGAAGATGGTACAAACCAACAGCATTATAAAGGTCCAGGAAATTATACACGATACGCGTCATTTAAGTACAGACTAACGGAAGAGCAACTTGAAAGTCTAACCCGTATATCAGGCAAATGTCGACAGTTCGTTCGATTCCAGTCTCACCTCTCATTCAATTTTCACAGCAGTCCTTGGTGGGTTTCCCGACAAGGATGGGGCATGACCAACTGGGGAGGTGCCCCGACCAATAGCTCTAAATGCGCATGCGCGATGCAGAACAGCTGTGACTATCAATGGTGAGACATAACATATTTAATTTGTTTATGTTTCCGAGAAAATAAAATGTTAATTGTATTACATTACCTTGATCGACAAGTTTATGTGTACATAAATATGACATGTGCACGTGGGATTTTGTATTGTTGTATCTTGCGATATCAAATATGAAACAAATATGACAATTTCTGTACATTTTTGGGGATGTACACTGCATCCTGGTATATGTATACTCATCTACGCCCGCATAAGTTTGTTTTGAATCTGCATCACAGTCAAACAACTCGTACTTTTATTGCTCTTTTACTATCTATTATTTGCCACAGTGGGAGATTTTTTTCTACTTAGGCCCCTACTCTTTAATATTCCAAGATCATTTTTATATCAAAATGGCATTTTGGTAGAAGGGACTTACATGTACAGTAGCCTACCTTTGGAAATGAGTACTACTCGAGTGTTCAAATCATTTTTTGTGCTAGTCGCAACACAACTGCTACATAAACAAGGGCGTCCGGGAAATTGACCGGAGTTCATAATAAGCATGATTTTAATTAATCTTTAAAGAAAACGGAAAAATTCGAGTTGATATCTTTATCTTCTCTTATAGGGGGAACTGTAACAGCTACATGACTACCTCTTCATGGGTAGTGGACGAGGGATATCTTGATGATAAGCGCTACCTGCCGGTGATGCAGGTGCCAATAAGGGACCTGGACGAAGATGGTGAGGAGGTGTATCTGCTGGTGAAGTCGCTGGAATGCTACGGAGGTGTAGGTGCGTATACTGAGTAAATATTTTTTAAAAAAATTTTGCAATTTATTTCTTATGTTTTATACAGACAACTTACGACTCACTATATATATATACAAGCTGAAGTTCCTTCTTTATTTGTTTATAAATTAAATCTAAATGTACAGATATTAATTCATACATGTTTTCTCAATTTCTGTGTTTAAATTTGTTCAAGGCGCTGGGACTGAAAAGACTTCTGAACGGTAAGCATATTTCATTAACAGCGGTGATGAAAATATAAACAACTACCGGTGATATATGAGCTAATTATATAAACTTTGCACGCTTGTCTTTCTTATATAAAGCAGAATATGCTTAGTTCATTGACAACGAACTATGAATGTAGTCTACTGAACATTATTACAGGATAAAGGGGACATTCACAAATTTTCAATTTGTATCTTAACGCATTGGCGGATTTTGAGGGGGGATGAAAGGGGTCCTGACCCCCCCCCCCCCCCCCCCCCCCCCCCCCCCCCCCCCCCGTTCGCCCCATAAAAATACCAAAGTTTTTGGGGCCCTTCAAATAATCCTGGATCCGCCCCTGCCAACGCCAACTAAAGCGCATCATTTATATATTTTCTGTACTGAAGTGGTATATCAGCACCATAAAAACATGAAATCCTGTGAATACATTTATTGCTGGAGGCAATGTTGCTCTGCTAAAATATGCAAATAAAAAATCGAAGTAAAATTACATGTATATACAGAATATATATAACTATGTGGAAAAAAACATGTTACTGGTACAAGGAAGATGATAAATTTCTACTTTACTTTACTAGAGAAGCCATTTTTTCTTCGCTCAGTTCTCTTAATTTTACTTTTACTTACAGGTGCCAATGTAGTCTTCATGCTGAAGACCGAGGCACCACACCGGGGCCACTGCTTCTTCAGCTCCCGGACCTCCTTTATGGGCAACGTCAAAATGACCTCTCTCTCGATGACGGCAACAAAATCGTTAGAGTTACGGATGTCTATCCACAGTTCTTCCAAACTAAAAAGCGGCGTCAGATGAACAAGGCCAGTCCCAGCACGACGGATGTGTGCGTCAGTGTATTACAACAGTGCCCCACGGACTGTGAACGCTTGGCAAGGCTAGCGCTTGGATCGAACGCGTCGACCCTCGGTGATTTAGTGTCCAGCGGAGGCATGAAGAAACCCCGGGGGCAAGTCATGTGCGAGAACGCAGAGAAAACATTTCCACCCCCTGGTCGACGAATTTTAGCCTTCTTTAAAACTGCGCCTGAATGCCGATCCGTCACGAGTTCAACTTACGTTTTCCCCCAGCCGTGGACAATATGTTGCAACGTGTATTCGTTTGCCTACAACCAAGTTGTGAAGCTGTACAATCCTAAATGTGCTAAGGGCAGCAGTTTTGGTCTTAGTGCTCTTTTTGGTTAACGTGCAGCACATTCAGTGAAATTAAATAGGCCTATCTGCCAACTAAAGATTATTATTATTATTATTATTATTATTATTATTATTATTATTATTATTGCACAGAGGCTTAAGTTTATTGAAAATTTAAAAAATCTTAGATAGCCAGGCCTTGCATGTAGGTCTAAATAACCGGTAGGCCTAGTCACGTAGGGTCTACTAGTAGGCCTGTTGAATGAATAAGCGACTGAATGACTGAATGATCAAGCAGGTATAAATATGCAATTTCGTTATTTACTCAGACATTTGCTTGGAATTTGTCTTGAGAATTATTGAACAATCCGTGAGATATACGTTAAATGCATGAATTTTACGGCAAATCCGTGAGCGTTGGAAGGTCTGCATGTGTCTGTGATGAGCCACATAATTTATTCCAGTCGCCTTTCTATCAGTTTTAACGGGAGTAGCCCAACTTTGTCTTGTAGGTCAGAGTCCATTATTGGGCACATTTGTAGTTGAAAAATTAAACCTTTGAACTAAAAGAAATATGGTTAAGGGCGTTGTACGTGTTGGTTGTACACTTACTCGGATAGGAGTACTCTACGAGTATAATTCATCAGTAGTATTGATCTTAACCGCTAGGTGGCCCAACTTCGTTCAAATTAAAGAAAGGCTTGTTCTCAATTTGCTGAATCGAAGCAGTAAGTAGCAAAAGGGGGGAAAGGGTGGTTAATTGTTTTATCAAAATACATATTTGGCATCATGCCCATATCTACACCAATCATTCATACAGCTGCATAAACAAGCTGTATTAAAATAACTTGATTGTTTCTCTTGGAGAGCCCATTCCCATCATGCAACAGCGCGTCACGGAGATTCAAAATGGCTACCGATTGATTGTTGCACGATTGTTTACGTTTTTTTCGTTGCGTATTTTGACGTTTCTGACGTTATTTTTACGTCATATGTTTGTGTGACAACGGGAATCTATTCCTTGCTCAAGTCTTGACTGGGTAAGTCACATTTTTTATTTCACCTCACCAATCTGTTGCAAAATGCATGCTTAAAACTTCGTTCGTCCAGCTTACGTTAGACTGGCGTACTTGGAGTTATTTGGTATTTTTTAATAGCTGAACCAATCGGAACATTGACTGTTTTCCTGAATTTTAGAAGTTGTGATGTAATTTCCGCCCAAAGCGTTAACTTATTAAGACAACGGGAAGCCATATTGTCACGTAACAACAGCTGAAAGTATCATAAATTGGGACATACCTTCCAATTTTCACAACTATTTTGATATATATTTTTTTAATTTCACTTAATGTAATTTGTCATCCCGTCTCTGTTATTTACCAAAACATTTTCCTTAGACTAAGTTTGAAAGTGCATTTTAAACAGCAAAGGCAATTTGCATTAGTTATTGTTTGTCAGTATTGCAAGTTGCAGATATGCAAAGGTAATAAACCTACTGTGTCAGCAGTAGTTGATTTTTTCCCCATCTCTTTAATCTGATGAATCAACTCCTTCATTTCAGAGTATAGTGAACAACACTGGTCAGGCACTAAATATCACTATTAGTTAATTAAAGTTGAAGACCATCTGTGTCTATTACATTAAGGTAAGCATGTCAACATTTAGTGTCAAAAGCCTGCATGATGTAAAAATGAAGATTGATGGTGGTAGTGTTTAAAGTGAACTTCCTGAATATGTCTGAAAAGTTGAACAATGTGATGTACTAAGTTAACTTTCCTATGTGTTTCCAATCTCTAAATCTGATATATAAGTATGCTATCCAGTCACTAAGATATACATCTACTGACTAGATTTTAGATTTAAAATGTTTTTTGTTTACTAAAGGGTTAAAACTTAATGATGTAAGCCTTTATAATCAATATGTATTAAATGTTGTATGTTGCTCAGAATTTACCATCTTGTTGCCAGCTTGTTTTTGAACTACCTGTTTCTACTGTCTAGAACTTTTTTTATCAGCCTGAATAAACTGTCATGTAAGCCTAAGCATTATCAGGCACACATACCACTTTGAGACAGTCATCTAAGCCATACACCACATTTTTGAAAAAAAAAACATATATATTTTGTTAAATTATTTTTACCAATATAATGCTTTTGATCAACATGATCTTAACTCATATTGGACTCAAAATTTGTTTTATCAACAAAATTTTTAAAAGCATCAATATAGTAAATTGTATATGAAATATTGTAAAAAAGTTTGTTTTATTACAGCTATGGTACCTCAAAAAATATATCTTTTTACTATAACTCATTTTGTCGAATGTTATTATTATTAGTACTGGTACTTGCAGATGTTTATTCAGACTGACTTTGCTTGCTCTGTGGCTTTTAGTTCTCTGCTCTTTCATCTCTGCCTCACTTTTTCTTTCTTCAGTTTTTTCCATTTTATCCAGTTTCTACTGGAGGACTAACCCTATTTGACTGAACCTTCCAAAACCCGTCTTGCGTCTTCTGTGCCGAGACGAGTTTAAAAACTCTCTATTAAACTACTCAATAACTCTCACCAAATTTAATTTGCACTGGAGTTAAACCTCCACGGTATAAATTAACTTGCATAAAAGACTGCAACTGCAGCTTTATATAAAGAAGTATGCCCCTCCCTCCAATAGGCAGAGCTAGCACTCTAGTTCTTCTTGGAGAGGAGCACCTGCCACCTGTTGGTCGTAAAACAGGTAGGAATGCAGAACCACCAGCGCCACCACCAGGAGGTGGCCAAAACCCAAGGCTATCCTCAGCTCAAAACTCCCAGCCACCTGCAGATCAAAGCTTGAGGTCATCTGCACTTGCCCCTGGCCCTTTACAGCGCCCAAAACCAGGCACCCTACAGCCTCTCTCTCTGGGCAGAGAACAGCAAGGCAGGAACGGGCTGGGTCCACAACCTGGTGCCCTAGCAACACTGCCACAAGCCTCTAGAGGACAGCAGAATCGTAGTTTATTGGATGGGGAGGAAATCCAAGTTGGACGACTTCGTCCTAGGAAGAAGAACAAAGATAAAGCCTCTGTCCCGAAGCCACAGAGACGGGTCATTCCTGCTGCTAGGAGTGGACAGATGACACCAGATGACATGCAGCCAACTCGGAGACCTGAGAGCATATTTGAAGACAGAATCATTGAAGAAGATGATCCCATGTACTACCTTGGAGAACTCCGATCTTATCTGGAGTATGTTACCCCAAGTTGGCAAGATGAGTTTGACCCGGTTCTTCATCCTGATAACCCGCTGGGTGCTGATATACCCCTGGGGACTGGCATCAGAGTTCCTCCTCGCTTCCCCAGGGCTGGGACCATGCCCCCTCGAGCCTGGTGGAAAGACCTTGACCTTGCAGGTTTCGTTGAGAAGCTGCTGTATGTACGCCCCGTGCTGCCTGTCATGTATCGTAAAGCATTCTCGGATGAGACCATTAGCGGGTCCTACGAGTTGAGAGTGCTGGATCCAGAGTTCCACCATCCCATACATCTGTTCCATGGGATGACCTCGGATAAGCTGCCACATCCGCGTAAAATTCGCCATCCTCGGCCACTCCCTGAGGGCCAAGTGGTGAGACCGCCACGTTGGAGGTTAACACACATAGCAAGAGCGTCGGGTCTTGCAGGTTAGCAGGCAAAGGGTGGGAGACAGGGTCATGCTATCATATCCTTGCCTTAAATTGTTCTCCTTAAGGGAGCTGGAGAAACAAACAACTCATAACAACAACTTCTTGTCCTTTTCTCTAACAGAGCTCTGCTATTTCAACTATTTGCTTTACTTGTTAAATCCTTTTTAGTTGTAGAGCTTTCATATTTTTCTTGAGTTAGAATTGAAATTCTTGCTGTACCTAGCTTGTTAACATTCTTCCGATTGCTTTCCTGTCTAGATGTAGCTTCTCTTTTAACTCAGTTGCTTTTTGTGTTGCAAGCATGCACTTCAGTAATCCACCTCAAATAGTTTGATATGAGATTTTGATTGTTCATTTCTCTGTACACCAGGTGCTTTAGATGAGGAAAAATGCTGCCAAGGCTACATGATGATTAATGATCAGATGATATTAGAGGAAGACTATGATGAGAGCTATGAACCCACAGAAGAAGGTGATTTTTAAAGAAAATGTGATATGTCAGTTTTGTATTTGTACAAGTATTTATGTGAAATATGTGGTATATTATTTATCTAACATGTATAAGCAAATTATTACAGTAAAAAGGTATTAAAAGTAGATACTGCTTGTTGTAATTTATACATGTTTAAGTTTGTTCATTTAAATAATTTATCGTTATTTTTTTAGTAAGAAGTGCAAAATTTTACCTATATGAAGATCTATGTGTCGCTCATTTGTTGTAAAATGTAAATTTCAGAAATCCGTGAATATGCTCAAATCATCGGGATTGATGTGGACAGAGAGCCTCATTTGATGTATGTTGCCCGTGAAGGCATCAACGCTCCACTACCAGCTGACTGGAAACCATGGTGAATATATGATTTTACAACAACACATGTATGAACACCCACACATATACGACACACATATTCATGTATCACCCCCGGCTTAATCTATTTCTGGTAAAAAATCCACAGCAGCACTTTTCTGTTAGTGGATAATGACATAAGTTTGAGTAAGGACACTCACCAGCTCTTTGCAGTAGCATAATTTTGTTATTTCACCAACTATGATACTAGTGACAATCTGCTGAAAGCCTGTAAATCATTTAAAATCATTTTAAAAAAATCATTAAAAATCATTAAAAATTGTGCATAATTATACTTATTATCATTTTCTTATCATTCTTTTTCTCTCTTTCAGTCAAGACGTCAATGGAGACATCTACTACTTCAACTTCTCCACAGGGGAGAGCATCTGGGACCACCCCTGCGACAACTACTACAGAAAGATGGTGGAGGATGAGAGGCGCAGGCAGGTCATGCAGGGACCCAGGGCTGGAAATGGTCAGTGCTGGTGCATTCAGATAACACAGTCACTTCTTATCTTATACCGTGAGACACACTTACACCCATGTTGGGTTAACTCTTGTTCTTGTTGTCCAGTTTTGATGGCCTCTTGATTAAGTTGATAAGCTCTGCACATTCGGTCAATGAATCCCTCTCCTCCCCTATGGAAGTTTTAGTCTTTGGTGAACCTAGCCTGATAGGGTTATAAGTAGTAATAGATTGGGGTCGCTCCTAGGAGTGTCCACTTAACTTGAATGTTAACATGTCTTTCCCTTCATCAAAGACTTTTACACATTGTCCTTGCTGATATCAGTTATTTTAGACTCACATTTTACTGGATTATTTTTAATGAACATCTCATTTTTACCAAGAAACTCTGCCTTTTTTTCACACTGACTTATGTTTTGTTTTAATGTTAAGACAGGAACGAATAAATTATTACAAAAATCTTGTCTTAAGATGTTCATATCTGAACTAACTTAGACCATAAAATGACCTAGGTTTTTGACATCGCCATTTGACAAGAAATCCTTGTTCTCTATAGTCTTTTGGGATAAAGCAGTAACAAAGTATTTTAAAAGGTATCTTCTTTTTGCAGCTGCTGGCAAAAAGAAGAAGGACACAGCCAAGAAAAAGAAGAAAGGCAAAAAGGATGAGGTAAGGTGAAGCTTTTATGGATGTTAGAATTTTATCAAAATTATTTGCTAATTAGCACTTGTTAGAAATTGAATCCTGATAGTGAATTTTTGCTGTGTATGGTAAGTACTTCTAACTGAAAGTGTATCTAATGACAATGATTATGGAATACATGACTGTTATGAAAAGATTTATCTATTAACATATGCATCCATTAACATGTTATATAATGGAAACAGTGGCCATTATTTTTGGTGAAAATGTATGAAAACTCATCGTGTAGTGCTTACATGTCCCATACAGTGCTGTTTGATAACACATTTATAGGACCTGCAACCTGTGTCCACAATGAGGTCCCCCCAGGCAACCCTCACTTCTCCCAGAATGCCCTTGGGTCCTATAAGTCAGGTGATCACTGTGTGGCTTCCCAGAATGCATTGCACGTGCTGTGATTAGTTGATTGATGTTTAGATATTTAGTCCAATGCAATCAATGTTCACTTACCCTGTTCTATTAGAAAATGTGCGTAGGCTGAAAAATGGAAATTGCTATTTATAAATGTTTGTATTTTGGCTGTAAATGCACACTGCTTATCGTTGCTTTTATTCATTGCACCATCTTGATGTTTCCGTACATGTGTTATGTTTCTGTGCACTGTTGTGTGTTAATTGTGAAGCAACATAGTTGTAAAAAAATTAACCCTGGCCAAAAAGATGTATTTTTTCTTTGGTAAATCTGAAAGCTTTGGAACAGCTTTTTAATTTTTGTTGTAATAAAACTCAATTTTTTAAAAACGAATGGCTGTTTCTACTGTAGCTTAGTGTTGAAGACGATTTCGGCTTAGTTGAAATTAGATTGTATATAAGTTGATAGTTGCACAAAACTTAGACTGTGTTATGTTATTGCCACATTGCTTCCATAAAATACAATTAACTAAAATTGAATGCTGTGATGCCTCTTTAAAGCCATGTCATCGTGCTCACATTTCTGAAATTTTATTCTTTTTGATAACTTCTAGTACAGCTTCTTTGCTACATATAAATATATTTGTGAGGAATCGTAAGAGCACTAATTTTGTATTTTCATTTCATTTATTTAGCAGTTCAATAAAAGTAGCTGGGAAAGTTTTTATGTAACACTAACCTTTAGCAGATGGATATATTTGAATGTGCTTGACTGCCTTGACTGTTAACTGTCTTGGTGTGAACTTACAGTTAAAAATAAATATTAGCATCTTCTCCATCATTTTTATTTGTCAGAAGTTCATTCAACATAACCCCATGATTTCAGTTACATTTGTAAACTGTAGGATGACATCTTTTCCATGTGTACCATTATCTTTCAGCAAAAGCTGTTTATTCCATATCATGTTTATATGTTAGGGGTCTAAAATTTAGTTTCATCTCCTTTTATATTGTATTTTATAATATAAAGTAAGTAAAGGTCATACAGAGCAAGTACCCATATGTGTGTTGTCCCAGTTAGCATCCTGACATGGGTTTGTGAAAAGGACATTGAACACAAAGGCCTATATTTACTGAATATATAACTAATTATGTTTCAGCCACAAGGACTTGGTCTACTGAAGGGAGGTGAGACCCCCTTAGGGAGCCCCATGAACACCCTGGGGAGCCCCATGAACACTCTAGGGGGCAGCACCATGGGCAGTTCTCTGGGCAAACACGGATCTCTCGGACCACTCAGGCCAGTGGGAAGCATGGAGGTAAGAGGCTGACCTATGCTCAGGAGATGGACTTTTTTGCCCAAACTTACCACTGCTTGCATGTTACAAAATGCTTAATCTTTTTGGCCCATTTTACTGTCTATTGTGCTATCAGTTTTCAGTTTCTTTTCTCTTTTCTACATGCACAGTAACCTACACTTTAAGATATACCCACCCCTCTATTTCTCTTTATTTAATGTGCACTAATCACTTACTTTTGCTTTATGTCTTCTATGCTAACCAACCCAATTCTCACACTGTCACCTGCATGTTTGTTTGCATGTTAACTTCCAGGGTGTACCTTCTTCAAAACCTCCTCTGCCTCCTCTGAATACCCAAAACCAACCTGATGCTTTCAGCAAACCTGCTCTCCCTTCTATTCAGGTGATTCTCTCTTTTCCTTTCTCAGACTAGGGTAAAAAACATATATATATATGGTATATGTAATGTGATATAGATAATTATGGCATTAAGTCACAGCTTCACTGATGTATTTGCCTGTGATTAGTATTTGTATAACCTGAATGACCTCTTTTCATGAATGATTTTTAAAAGTGAGTGATCAAGTTTCATTTTAATTTCTACATTATTTGTTTTAATCAATTTTCCTGTTTTCATCAATTTTTTTCTAGCCTTCTTTTTTTTCATGTTTTATTGTAAAGTCTTTTTAACAAATTCAGATATTACACTCAAATATTATTATTATTATTATTATTATTATTATTATTATTATTATTATATACTATTTTTGTTATTATTATTATTATTTACTTCAGCCCATGAACACAATGGGCAGCACCCTGGGGTCCATGGGGTCAACAGGTGTCAGGCTGGGGAGTAGCTCTGATGGACTGGCTCTGGGAGAAGGTGGTGGAGGCAAGAAGTTCCTCAAGTCCAACCGCACCAAGGACGCCCCTTCCTCCATGATGTCCAAGCATGAGGAGAAGCTGGACTTGGGGGGAATGTCAGACAGTGATGTGAGTTGCTGGGTGGTTGTTGGCATTTGTATATGTTTGGCAAATGGCTGGACGTATTCTTGTTTGCTTAAAGAAAATCTAAAATATTTTTTTCCTTTAATAATCATTGGTTTAGTTTTGATTTGACAAGTATCCAAGTATTTTGCTGAATTAATTCTTTTAGTAGTATATTTCCCTAGATAAGACTTATTGCCTTAAGTTTGTGAAACAAAGTGACATTTTTGAATGTCCATTTCAGTCTGACAATGACAGGAACAACCTGAAGAACATCCGTTTTGATTTGGCAGAGATGGAGAAGGCTACAGAGTTTGGCTATGAGGTGTTTATTGTACTGCGTAGTAATAATAGAAATATACTGCCTTCTCCCCTCCCAATTTCCCAGTCTCCCCCCCCCCACCCCCACCCAACCTCAAAACCTGGACAATCTAAAATGTTTTATTACATATTCTTTGTAATGCAATCTTTATGTACACTCAGATAATCATTGTGTAGATGCTTTTATTATGTTATTATGTTTGCCTGTTAATACAGATCAGAAAGCAATTCTGGATATGTACTAGTACTAGATTGTGGTTAGTGAACTTGTTCAGACATGTTAAGAAGACACCTATGTTGATATGATGTGTATTTATTTCCCTGCAGACATCTGAGGCCAGTGATAAACCTGCCAAGCCTGCACAATCTGAGAGTGACAGTGAGGATTATGGAAAAGATATTGTAAGTAATAAAAAAGATATTAGAGTTTAAGTTATTAGAAAAGTCAAGAACATGAAATTTGAGTGGTCTGCAACATGAAGGCTGTTTTAATAATAGCAATCTTCTTTTCTGTTTGGACGTAATCAGGTAACAGCATTGCACTTTGAAATATCAAATATTTGTCAAATTCACATGGAAACAATAATGTTACTTGTAATTTCATGAGAATTTTTCTTACACAAAGTTTACAAAGTTATTGCATTTTAGCAATAGACATGAAGTCCATTGTACAGTATATATGTTGCAAACTTGCTCTGATCTGAAGTTATTTGATTATTTATGATACACTGTTTATGTGTTACAATTTTACTACAGACAATACCATACAGGTGGAAGCAAGTTGTGGTGTGGTCTCCATGTAGCTGTGGTATCGTCTCCATGTAATCTAATTTAACTGATCACTTTCAGACTACAATACACCAATAGATGTGCAATTCACTTCTTTCATTATCGGCACAGAGAAAAGCTATTTCAAATTAATAATGTTTTAATGAGATTTCAGAAATATGGAGTTGGTCAAGATTTGAAAAAATTAATTGTTTTATTTAAAAGATATACAGTAAGATTTCTTGAAATTTCAGGATTTTGGAATTGATAGGAATTTAGATGAAAAGATAGCATTAAATCTCAGCGATGATGATGAAGAGTCAACGCAGGAAGCCCTCCGTATGTCAGGGAGGAAGAAGGAGCCAACCCCTCAGAAAAGGGTACAGGTTTAATAAGAACTTATTCCAGTAGAAATAGATTTCTCCACTTGGTGCTTTAGTGCTTTGTGTGCTTATAATTACTACTGATTTTTTGTCCATGTGTGCTTGTGTTATTAATTTTTTGCAATAGAAGACTGAAGGCAATGATCACCCTTTGTGACAATTTCCTTTTTAGTTTGCTTCATGTAATTTTTGTATGTATATCTGTTTTATGGTGCTGGTTATGTGCATTTTCTTACTCTATGCTTTATGTTTCATATAAATTCTTCTTTCTTATGACATCTGGTCTTTGGAGGTACCGAGAAAAGTGAGATGTTGCTTCCTGCTACTTTTTCATTGGATGTACACTATATCTTTCTCTTTCTTCGTTTCAAATACTTTAATTTCTTTCTTTAGCTTGATTGTCATTCTGTATGATCACTTGCTTATGTGATATTGTCTTTCTTTCTTTCTTTCTTTCAACATTACATCTAAAATAATTCCTTTCCAGTGTCTTGTAATTATTGGAGTTGAGTGCAATTATTACTAGTTGAAGATGTTCTCATCTTCATCCTTAGCACTGAGAGAATAGTCAAGGGTTTGTTCAGTGATATATGACATTCAAGCTTATAGTTCCACATTTTATGCTTAAAATGGCCATATGCACACTAACTGAGTATATTTTTAACCCCATTTATATAACTGTAGTCCTGATAATGTCCAACACCTTGCTTTATGTCTTGTCTCTCTTATGTCATAGATTCCATCAGGAATTGTCCCCCAGACACAGCCCCCAAAGAAAACATTTGATGATGACTTGCACTTGGTATGTGATGTAGAGTACTTGCCAGTTTTGTTTTTGTCCAACTAGAAAAGAAAAAGATGATTAAACTTGGATCCTTTATGGTTTTTATTTTTATCTGTGTTATCTCTCATCTGGATGTTTTTCCTTTTACACCTTATTTTACCATTTTTGTATAGGACTTTTATTACTGTTTGTTTCAAAGTTAAATGATTGAAAAATTCCCTTCATTTGCTGTGATTTAGTCCCTGTTTCTAAGAGAGAAATTCTTTCCTACTCTTTCTTTTGCTTTCCTTGCAATCTTGATTTAATGCTCTTAATGTGTTCCTTTATTGATTTGCTGCTTTTGTAAGTTGCAAATTTTAGCATTCTTTTTTCTTTCTCTTTTTTTTCCTTCCTCTGTGTCTGTGTATCTCTGTGTAGAGTGACATAGATTCTGACTCTGAGTCCGACTCCTCTCTGAAAGCAGCACTCAATATGCAAAGTAGAAATGTCAGGGAGCATGAGAGACAGCTGCAATTGGTATGTCACATGTTTGGCATAACATGCAGAAATTTTCATTTATTTATTTTAAACATTTGTCAAATATGTTTTTGCTAAATTTGGCATAGTAGAGCTTAACCAAATGGTTAAAAAAAAAACAAATGGTGAATACATTCTTATTTGACTGTGGAAAATGTAAAATTTGTTAGTGTTTATAGCTAAATTTTACATTTAAATACTTGAAAATATTGATTTAAGTTGGGTTAAACTTACCCAGCTATTCAGCTTAAATGTTAATTCATTTGGAGAGAACTCAGCATGTCATGTAAAGATTGGGACAAATAAGGTCATTTTTAGTAAACTTTTAAGTGGGTTAACACACTATATTTCATCAAATCAGGACAAAGCTCAATCATTTAAAATCCTATTTTATATCTGTTACTAAGCTTTTGTTATGATTTCATAACATAAAAGTAAGGTCATGTATTTACTCATTCGTTATCTGTATTATATTAGGATTTTGAACCAGCCACCAAGGTTACCCTACCTTCCCCCTCTGCCAGTGGCACCTCCATGGAGGATGAGAGGAAAAGAAAGGCTGAAATGGCAGCTCTGGCAGCAGAGAAGTAAGTGTGTGTACGTGCATGTGTGTGTGTGCTTGTGTGTCCGCACATGCATGTATGTCTGTACATATAACTCTTCTCTCTTGCATTTTCAATTTTCTTTTGCCATAAAGATTGGTGCTTGTTAGCAACAAGTAGTGAATATAAGATTGTTATTACTTTTTTACTCATAGTTCTACACATTATCTAACACCGCATTTGTATGAAGTGCAGAATATGTTTGGCATCATTATCTCTATAGAATCTAATAAATAATTTTAAAAAAGTGTTTTATCAGTGCATACACTTAACAGTAGCAAATTGCAATTACAGAAGGGCTGAGAGTGACAGACAGCTCAAGGCTGAGGAGGAAAAGTTGAAAGCAGCCAATGAGAAGGCCCTGGACGAGCTGCGTAAAAAGTTACAAGAGGAGGAAGAAAACGCCAAGCTTGAAATGTTGGAGGTAGGTGCTGACCCAGTTATACTGCTTAAACTTGAAGATTTGATGGAAGTTGTTTTCTTGAGATTAGTGCTGGTGTTTGGGGTCAAGGACTGAATACTTAGATAAAATTATTTGTACAACAGGTGCTAACTTTTCACCTATCATCTTAAAAACGTGTCAGGAAGTCTTTTGACATCTTTTTTTCTTAATCCCCTACTGTTGACTTTTGATATGATTGTAGGAGAAAGAAGAGAGGCTGTCTCAGCTGAGGAAAGATATCCAGAGGGAGACAGAGGCAGCTGAGAGAGATCTGAGACAAACTAAAGAGAACAAGCTCAGGTTTGTTGAATTTTGTGTTGACATCTTTTGGAATACTTTGTGAAATTGTATGTTATATATTTTACATATCAGGTGAGGTGAGGTGTGCATCATGCATTTAAGATCAAAGAATTTAACCTAGACTTTATCGTGCTATATTATAATGTTATCTATTTTTGTTATTATTTTTTAATTTTCTTTTCTTCTTTTTCTTATTCAATTATAAATGATCTGCCTAATTACCACTTGTATCACATTTCATTTCTCAGAATCCTCAGAGATGAGATCAATGAAGAGACAGAGGATGAAGAGACCAAACTAATGCAAGGCAAGCTGGACTCCCTGGCTAAAATAAGAAGAGAAATGAAGGTAGACACTGAGGAGGAGACCAAGAAAATGAGGTACTTTGTTCTTCCTCTAGATGTTTGTAATACTGTTAAGATGTGTTTTGATTATGGTGAAAGGTGATAAAGTTAACCAACAGATGACAAGTATAATACGTTCTTTGTAGATTTCATCAAATTCCCAATATGAATTATAATTTTTAAAAAATGAATATGCTTTCCAAATGTTTTTAGTCATATTATTTCTGGGACTACTACAACCCTGGTAAACTTGATATCCAAATTCAATTACTGGCAAAAGCAATCTCCATTTTGTTCTGTCTCTGAAGGGAAGAGCATGCCAAAGAGCTAGAAAAGATCAAAGCGGAGCTTGCTGAGGTCCGGAACAGAGAGAGAGGAAACATTCAGGAAGAGAGGAAAAAAGCCAGAGAGGAGATAAAGAAAGAGGTGAATTCTTTTGGGTGACATAGATTTATTAGCAGAAGCTTGCATTAATGTAGTGGTTATGTGATTGGGGCATTTTAATATCAGTGTGTTGTAGCTGTGACAGCTTTAGTAGAGGATAAAGTGTGCCTGGCATTCTGTTCAAGAGACTGACAGCTAAAAACCTACAGGTACATTAGAGCAGGATTCTGTAGTAGTAAACAGTTAGATTGGGCAGGCTGTAAAGGCAAGCAATGGATATTGGAACATTATAAAATTTATAAATTTACAAACCATATTAAATTTTCTTGGAAATTTACATATATCCTACCTGAAACTGTTGAGAAAATCATGCTCGCTAAAGGTGTTCTTGATTTCTCTCCATCTCCATGATAAGAGGGACTCAAATATCAGAAACCTTTGAGGTTTTTAGATTGCCTTTTTATGGATTTATAGATTGTCATTTTAACATCAGTTTTAAGGAAAAAAAACTCCAAGAAAAATTATATACATATTTTGTCCAATGTTCATTCTAAGGCAGTTACTTAATGAAATGCTTCAGCTTCTTACAACATTGCGTGAACAGTAGCTAACTGCTTTTGCTTCAGATTGAAGAATATCTCTCAGAGGAGAAAGAAAAGCTTGAGGAAGAGAAGCAGGAGAGGGTGGACGAGATCAACGAGCAGTATGAGAAAGAAATCGAGGAGATGACAAAACAGCTGCAGAAGGAGCACAATGCTAATGTCCAGGAAAGCAGGAAAAAAATCATCATGAAACATGAGCAGGTGCTTACAACTCACATACAGTTAATATGTGAATTTAATGAAGATTTATATTTGTGTATTGATATGTTGTGGGGACATGTCATTTTAGGCATACAGAATTTGTACTTGGCATGGTGATGTTTTAAGATACATTATTACAGGAATATCCCAATTGTAATTCTAATGGTTATTACTTGTGTAAAAAATTGACAGTTGTAGAAATAGAAATTATACTGGATATTGTTAAACTCAAAGAGTTCATGGGAAGGACTATCATCAGTGTTTGATTTTTAAAGAGCTGAGCATAGTGATGTGTGAAATGGGGCTTAGAAAAGGTAGCGACTAAATAATTAGTGCTCTAAACAGGCCTAGAAAAATGTACAGCTGATAATGAGAGTGAAGTTTGCAGTGTTTTTGCTTTGATTTAAATTGCATATGACAACTCTTAGCAGACATCACACATGATTTTTTCCTCAAATTAATCACTGTGAAACAAACATAGAGGAGAGGTGAGTATAGGTTCTAAAAAGAGAAAATCAAGTAAAGTTTTGATGGGTAATACTTCATAGTTATTATTTTTTTTTTCAAATGTTTTTCTTTTAATGATATAAATTTCATCAAATCCAGGACATGAAAGATCTAGAGACAGAGCTGAAGACTTTGCAACAGAACGAACTGGATAGAAAAGAACAGGAGGTCAAGGCGGCCAGAGAGAGACAGAAGGCCGTTGATGATCTAGAAAGAGGCCTGGACGATGTCCTGAAAGAGAAGAAAGATGAGATCAAGGCAGAGCAGAACAAGGTCCTGGCTGATATGAAAGCCGACTTTGAGAAAACTGTGAAGAAAATGCAAGAAGAATACAAGCAGAAGGTGATTAATTATTTGTTTGTTTGTTTATTTCTGTGAAGTAATTTTTCCTCTATAAAAATTTTCAATAAATTCCCAGACAAAGGTTCTGTGATTTTGGTAAAAAAATAAAACAGTAAAATTAAAAAAACAAGGTTATTTTCATTTCAGGAAAAGAAAGAGAAAGAAAAAGTGGACCAGCAGCTTGAGACGTTGAAGAAAGAACTGAAGCAGAAACAACAAGAGGAACTGGAGGAAGTTAGAGAAGAATTTGATGATATAAAGAAAACTCTAAGAGCAGATCTGCAGCAAGAGGTGAGCAACATGACATATTGAGAGGTAGGGTGGGGACAGGGGTGGGAAGAGGTAGGTGGGTTGGGGTGTAAAATTCCCTTTACAAAGTTAGGTTATACAGAGGGAGAAAACAGGTACTGAAATCAAACATGCACTACAACTTCATTATTAAATGTCAAACATTAGCGTGAATTTTTCCAAATTGAGGTTTTGATGATGATAAACCCATTTCATGAACACCGATTTTATTCTGTCATGAAATATGAGACTATTGTAGCATAGATTGCAGTTTTGGAATAATAACATTGTGGCAATTAAGGAAGTTGGAATCAGTAGAATAACTTGTCATATTTTTATTCTCCTTGAAGCTTGACGATGTTCAAAAGGAAAAGAAAAAGAAGACTGATCTCAGAGCAGAGAATGAGAAAGAGTTGAACAAGATCAAGGCTGATTTTGAGAAACAGTCCAGGAAGCAGAAGGAAGACAACGAGAAACAGCTGAAGAAGATGAAAGCTGAATTGGAACAACAAAACAAGGAATGGCTGGAGGAACAAAAAGAAAAGGTAGGTAACAACCAGGAGAAGTATCAGAAACATTTTTTCTCAGTCTGTATTTGCTGTCATTATGAAGTGGTTGGTGAAAATTTTTTTCTAAAGTTCCACTGTTTAAGATGTGCTTTATAAGACAAGGATCCACAATATTGACCACAGTTTATCATAATCATATAATCCAGCTGTCTTAAAAATTGTTATATTTTATTTTTACAGGCTCAAGAGGAACAGGAATTGGCCAAGAAAGAATTTGAGAATGAGTTGGCCACCTTGAAAGAACAACTGGCCAAGGATCTTGAGCAGATGAAGAAAGAGTATGAAGGAACCAAACAGCAGCTGAAGGAAGAGCTAAAACAAAAGGTAATAGGTCGCTCTTATTTAGGATAGATTGAGATGATGAAGCAGAGAAAGACCAAAAATTTGCAGTGTGTGTGCAGAATGGAAAACTTATCAAGAATTCTGTATTTAAAAATATCATTGTTAAAATTTGGAAGATCTGATATTGTATATGTTGTTTCCCCATGTGTGTGTATTGCATGCTAGTGCAATGAGGCAGATCATTCCATCAAAAGTGGCGTATATTAATGTGAACCTTTTGTTATATACAGGAGGACAAGATCAGAAAGAAGGCTGCAGAAATTCAAAAGCAAAAAGAAGAAAAATTACAAGCAGAAATGGCTGCAGAGCCATCAGAGACTGAACTGTCAGTTGAGGTGAGATTTCTTCTAGACTAGTAGGCTAATTATACTTTTTGTGTGTGTGTCTGTGTGTGCATGCCTGTTTGCTAGTGAGAGAGAGACTCAGTGTCTTAAATACAAATTTACTTAAATCTATGTAACTTAATGTCCATTTATTTATGCTGACTAACTTTTATTACATCAGATGTGAATGTTAAACTTTTTTATCAGGAAAAGAAAGAGACGACCAGAAAGAAACCAAAAGCAGCCAAGAAAGTTAAAATTGTTGAAAATGGAGACTTAGGATCTGACAGTGATAGAGATGAGACCACCCCTAAGAAGAAGTCAGGTGCGTATCTCCTAGTCCCTACCAGTAGTACTGCATACTCAAAACTTATTGTTACATTCATTTAGTAGTAAATGCTTTAGTACCACATTTTTAAAGCAATGCTTTAAAGATCTTTATGTGTACAAGTTAGGGATTATAAGTTTGCATGTGTAGGCTAATGCATTGCTTTTGGTCATTCATTGTTGTTGAAAGTAAAAAAAAAAAACTTTAAGCTTCATTTTGTTTTCCACATAGTAATTATACAGGACTTTTGCTCAAATATTTTAGAAACTCTGTCCAACATTTTGAATATGTTCTTAACTCATAAATGACTTCTATGAGAATTTTTAAATTGATTTCAGTGCGTCGAAGAAAACATGAGTCTGAGGAAGAAGAAGACATTAGCCTGTCTTCAGAATCGGAGGTAGAGAAGGAGGTTGAGGTCACTCCTAAGAGATCAACCAAGAGAACCTCTGGGAAAACTTGGTCACCTGGAAAGTCACGCCCCAGAACTGCCTGGAAGGAAGAAATATCCATACCTACTGCAGATGAATTCTTTGACTTCGTTCACTCTGATAAAATGAAGAGATTGTTGCGGTCCAAGTGAGTTAAACGTAGACTATTGTATATATCTATAGGGCATTTTTTGATTTGTGATGGTGTTGTTTAAATTTCTGTTTTAGTCATGTGCTAGATTTTTATGTTGATACTTAGACAAAGACAATGCTTTTGGTTTTACATTGGAGAGTTTTTGGTTGTGACATCTTTTCATCTCATCTAATAATAACGAGTACTTTAAGTTTGTTTACTCTAAGGTTGTCCTTATGGCATTAGATATAGCAGTGAGCAGATATAGACTGAGTTTTATCTAAAGTGTCAATTTGTATTATTATTATTATTATTATTATTATTATTATTTAAAAATTATTTATTTTTTTGCAGAGAATTCAAAAACCGCATGTCACTGGAGAGAAACAGCATAAGT
Source organism: Lingula anatina (assembly GCF_051362555.1). Taxonomy (NCBI): domain Eukaryota; kingdom Metazoa; phylum Brachiopoda; class Lingulata; order Lingulida; family Lingulidae; genus Lingula; species Lingula anatina. The sequence continues at coordinate 18,433,389 of NC_141773.1, read as the reverse complement.
GTGGCTGAGGAATTCTTCCGCAAGCAGCGCCAGGACATACGGCGTCGCCAGGCTGAATTCAAAGCTGCCACCAGAGAGTATGAGAGAGACATGGAAAGATTCTATAAAGAGGTGGCTCACTGTTTTGTTGTACAATACCTGCAAGTTACATTTTGTGTGTGTGTGAGAGAGAGAGAGAGAGAGAGAGAGAGAGAAGAGAGAGAGAGAGAGAGAGAGAGAGAGAGAGAGAGAGAGAGAGAGAGGCTTTAAAAAATAATAACTTGTCTGTACTTTTCTCATTTTTACAAAACGTTAACAATACTAGAAAAAAAAACTTTTGGACTCCTTTGCCTAAATGCATATCTTGATTCTAGCCTGTGCTTAAGACCAGCTGATTTTTTTACCCTCTCTGATAAATTGTTGAATCATAGATTTCATAAGTCCTCCACCTACAGATCTGAACTTAGCTCAGAGCATAGGGTGGTTTTCATTCCACTCCTTGTGAGATTATATTGAGTTAATTCCATATAGATTTTCATTCTCTTATTTAAACACTGTGTTTGTAATCCCAGGGTCTGTCCCCGGCTGGTAAGGCAGCGCTGACCTTCACCAAGGCCAGACTGGACAAAGAGGCCCAGGACCTGGACGCACTGACCAGTAATGTGTCCACGGGGTCCAGGCTGGTCAAGGAGAAGGAGAAGAAGATCAAGGAGTGGGAGGCTTCACTGCTGGAGGTGAGTCGGGGTGTATTAAAATTTTTATTATTATGATCCAAATAATTTTTATTTCTTTTAGTCCTAGAGGAAAGAGATGTAGGCATGTTTGGATGGATCATTTAACACTTGTTACCCACTTTATAGTAGGAGATCTGACACTAGCATGGGATTGAGATCAAGATTTATAGCTGTAGGTTAAATTGTAAAACTTAAATAGAAAAAACTATAGAGGGAGAAAAAAGTTTACTGCCGTAGGTAGCTTAGGGCATTCCTTTAATGTCTTTATTTATATTTAAATTATTGTTTTTCTTTTTATCAAGAGCTTATAAAATATGTAGGTTTTACCTCCAATATTTCTGTGACTAAAAGAAAAACAATAATTTAAATTGATACATACAGAGCTAATGAAACTCTTCTCTCTTTATTTATAGTTTTTTCTCCTTTTTGGTGAGGGGCAGGGGGGTTAGTACATGTAAATGTCATTGTTATAGCCTTTTTCTGTTTCCTCATTTTACATTTATTTACTTTTTATTTTTCTTTTTAGTCTGAGTCTGACTCTGATACATTCCAAATATTTGACCATCCAAAACGTCCACCGACTGACCATGCTGACTTATTATTGACTGACTCAGATGAGGAGAGCAGTGGTATTAGTAGCAGTGACCTCAACTTGGATGATCTGGCAGCGGGTCAGTTGTCCATTTATAATTTGGATGTAGCTTGGACATTATAAATATTTGATATTTGACAAGAAAAAACAAGGAGATAAAAGGCAGTTAACGTCTTAATTCATACAAAACTAAACATTCATGACTACAGTTTTGATGTATGAATGTATGTAAATGTTTTGATGAAGAAGTATAAGTCATTAAATAAATACTAATTAGATAAAAAAAAAAAAGAAAAGAAGAAGAATCACAAGAACTGTATTAGGCAGAGAAAACTATTGCAAGCTTTGTGTTCTTCGAATCACTGTAAGACAAAAAAGGGGGAATTCTCTATTTTCATTTGCCCACTGAAAGAAAGAAAGAAAGGAAATGAAATACATTATAACTTTGTATCTTTTTTTTTTCTCCAGGTGTTCCCTCCAAGCCTTCTTACAGACCTACCTCCTGGAGACGCAAGCCAACCACTGGCAGCGACGGTGCTGACTCAATCTTTGGTGCTGAGTTAAGAAGACTGAACCAGAAGATGGAAGATGTCATCAACTTCATGAAGTCTAATGGCTACAATAACTCTGGTGGAGCAACAGAGGGCTCTTATGGTAAGAGTTAAGAGATGCAAATAAACCGGGGAAGGGTTGAACTCATTTTTGAAGTTTGAGTGGAGAAGATGTTTGGTTTATCAATCATCATTTAATAGTATTGAGCGTTGGGTATTATTGCATTGAATCATTTTAACATAGTTTAAGAAACAAGTTTCGCCACATTATTTGTGCATTTTAAACTCAGATGAAATGAATTTGTAAAAAAATTAATGTGAACAGTTATTTTTAACTTAATGACAAATGAGAATTTTTGCATATTTTGCAGAGAGATGAAAATAAAGTGGAGGCATTTATTCTGTATCAGTAAATTGCTATTTAGTGTCTTTTACTTCATAATCATTTTATTCAAAATTATTAATTTTTATTTCTCTTTTTTTCAGGGCCTAGCACCTCAGAGCGCCTACCACATACACGTGGGCCTTACCCTCAGGTCTCTACCAACCCAGACAACCCATACAAGTAAGTCTTATCTTGGCTGTAAAAATAAATGAAATATTAGATTTTGTTCTTCCTCTGCTATTGTTTCACACTGCAAAATTATTTCATTTGTTATTTTGCTGTTTGCATTTAGTACTACTTGAACTGCTGTCTTTTGAATTTTATTCTCTCTCTCTCTCTCAGAATCATTATTTTTGAAATATAAGTTTCTTTTATTCTACCTCTTCTGCTATTTTCTTTTCTTTTTCCATTTTCACATATCTCTTCAGTTATTTTTTATTTTCTTTTAATTTATTTTCTTTACCTTAGCGTGTATCACACTTGCCCCGCCTATACTAGCTGGCCTCACTTCAACTCTTGCTTAGCCTGCTTGTGAGTATGCTTCCCATCATCTTGTCCCTCTGCATTTCTCTACATTATATCAAGCCTTGAGGCATGTTCACATCAGAATTAACTTACACCAGTTTAAAGCTAGTTGACATCACTAGATGATCAGGCTGTTTAAGGGTTCATTCCCATTGAAACTATCATTCTACATAGAATGAGCCAACTCAGTGGGGACTCTCCCTGAATGCAAACAGATTATTAGATCAACACACCTCCTGGTGCTGAGAAGAATACAGAAAAAGCTGGTGGTTATACCAGTCCATTGGATACAAGAGGAGGCGTGTAAATCTGTTGATCTTGGGAGTTATATGCATATCCCAGGGCACACGGGTTCCTAGGAAATCTGGTCATTTGCTGACATCATTTGGTCAATTTGTATTCAAGTTGGTCCTGATGTGAATGTGGAACTTAAGACCTGATATCTATTATCTATGTTTTGCTGTGCTGTATTGGAGGTTTCTTGGCTTGTCCTCATCATGCTTATACATGAGGTGCTGTCACAGTAATGTGTAAAGGTGCTTGTGTTATATGTTTCTTTTAAAATACTTTTAAACATTTCTTTGTGAAACTTTGTGCTTATATTTGAAATAATCAGTGAGGTGAGATGGAAAGATGCATTTTCTATGTTGTTGTTGTCATTTTGTATGTATATGATCACTTGACATAATGTTCACCCTCACAATTGTAGTAGAGCCAACAGAGCAGCTGTCAGTGGTGAGATTCCTCCAAGAGAAACAGCTGATGAGTTTCTACAGAAGAAATGGCGGAAGTATTTTGGAGGTGAGTGCATTACCCCTATCAATTCAATAGGAATGAAATGTTCAACTGCACAAACATTTATGAACAGCTTCATTTTCTGTTTATTTTATTTATTTATTTTTTTTCACAATTTTCACAACTGCTCTGTGAAGTTAAAAGACCACCCAGGGGCTGATATCACAAAGGAGACTAAGACTGAAAGCTGATCTTTTTTTTTTTTATTTTTTTGTCTACTTCAATTCAGGATAAACCAATAGTTATCTATTAAAATTAGCATGTTTTTATTTGTTACTTACAGTTGAGTACTTTTTTAGGTCATCTTCATTTGCTGAAATATGCTGAAGTTTTAAATCTAGATGAATTAGACGTTTTGCATCAGTCCATTTGTGATAGACTTATTATGAATTGATTAATGGCATGTTTGATTATACACATTATCAGCTATTGATAATATTATTTTAAAAAGCACAATGATTAAGATGATAATTAATTTTTTTATAATTTGATTGCAGATTCACGCCCGCCTCTTCCACTTCCATCTCAAAACAACCACCGTGCCACCACTTTCAGCCTCGATTATACACCGGCTAGGTGAGTCAGTTCTTTTATGCTGGCCGTTCTCTTCAGTCTTCACTCACCTTAAGGACCACATGATTTAAATTGTAAATGTTCCTACTGACCAGGCTTGCAGTGAATCAAATTTTGCACTTGTAAATATATGGGCACTTGAGGGTCATGACCACTTGTTTATCATGTTAGTCATGGCTAATTTATACCTATTCAGATACGTCTTAATTCAATTATTTGGCAACTAACCTAGAAGTGATGCCTTGTTTTAACTTGTGAAGTTATGCACAAAGGGACAGTCACAATAAACTGTATTTGATTTAAGGGATGATTTAAGATTGGGCATTTCAGAAATTAGTGTCAGACTGGCATAATTTCTTGTTCTAATCCAAAATCTGTTATGCATTACATATCTAATTTTAAGACCAGGCTTATTTAATTCAGATTAGAGTCTGAGATATGGATTTGAAATTGATTAAAACTTTCAGTGAACTTGTACTGTAACATTTATATACACCACTACTGTTTTTTTTATTTCTGTAAAATAAATCTATTTATTTCATTTCATGTATTTCTTCATTCATTATTTATTCATTTATACATTTATTTACAGTGAGTTGATCCGCCAACAAATGGGGTCAAAACTCCTCAACAATAACAGCTCCGTGTTTCCTCCCCACAGACCAGTACAGGAGCAACTGGCGGAGAGCAAGGCATGGCTCAGGGAATACGAACTGAAACATCCACTGCGTGCCGCCAGCGTCGCCACCTCCACCCACGCTCCCTTGACCAGTGGCGCCCCCATGGCTCCACTGTCCACTACAACACCCGGTCTCAGTAGTCCACACGCTACTTCGGCCTCACTGGCCGCTGCTGCTGCAGCTGCTGGGCGGTTCAAATTTGAACTGGACGATGCTAATTCACTAATGGTTAGACACTATTAGGTAGTAAGTTATTGTCGCTAAGATACACTTGTACACTCAATACTACAAATTTAAGTCATTTTACTTATTATTATTATTATTATTATTATTATAATTATTATTTTATTTGTGAATTTAATGTTAACTTTAGTACAGTTTTATATTTGGCTTTCACTTAGTAGACAATATTCTCCTAATGTTATACAAGGCACTGGTTAAGCTTAAATATGACAAATCATACAGGCAAGGCAGCTACAATTTAATGATTTATTTATTATTTTCATTTATTTAATTACATATTTATTTTGCATGAATTGAAATTGAAAAATAGTTCTTTATGAATAGGCATACAGTTAGGATTGATATTATTAAGGTTAATAGAAAAAAGTTCAAGAACAGCATTTAAGACTACCATGTGAGGGCACTGAAATAAATATACTGCATAATATTGTAAATCTACAGCCACTAATGCAGTTGATTGCACATGTTCAAATTACATGGTAAAGTGTTAAAGTCATGAAGATTGTCACACAGCTCTCTTTTTACAAGTCCTGGTGTAGGGAATTGATAAATGAAAATATGTATAAGAATATCAGTGTTATCACATGTTTACCATAGGGGATAAGACAGTGGGTCAATTTGAAAAGATATTTAAGGTGTTGTTATATTTAGGGATGCAGGCTATGGAGTATGAGAGAGAGATGGTATAACGGCCATGATATCTCTCGAAGCCTGCTGTATATCTGCGGTCACCGACTGTAGAGGTTCAGAAAACTCCCGTACGCCCTCGTTCTGCAACTTGGCATAAAAAGAAGGACGGGGGTTTGTTTAAAGTCCTCGAGTGACGCGGGTGTTCTCTGTAAATGCTTGTTTTCAAGAATGAGTGGGTAAGAAAAAAGCTGAAATGGTAGCTTATTTAAAGCAGTATGCGCCTACTTTCCTTTATGCAAAAAGCGCGGAAAACTCCCGTACGCCCTCGTTCAAGCACTTTGCATACAAAGTAGGACGGGGGTTGTTTAAAGTCCTCGAGTGACGCGGGTGTTCTCTGTAAATGCTCGTTTTCAAGAATGAGTGGGTAAGAAAAAAGCTGAAATGGTAGCTTATTTAAAGCAGTATGCGCCTACTTTCCTTTATGCAAAAAGCGCGGAAAACTCCCGTACGCCCTCGTTCGAGCACTTTGCATACAAAGAAAGACGGGGTTGTTTAAAGTCCTGAAGTGACGCGGGTGTTCTCTGTAAATAATGTTTTGAAGGAAGAGTGGGTAAGAAAAAAGCTGAAATGGTAGCTTATTTAAAGCAGTATGCTCCTACTTCATGTTAACGCACAGAAAACCCCCGTACGCCCTCGTTCGAGCAATTTGCATACAAAGTAGGACGGGGTTTGTTTAAAGTCCTCGAGTGACGCGGGTGTTCTCTGTAAATGTCAGTTTTTAAGGAAGAGTGGGTAAGAAAAAAGCTGAAATTTAAAGCAGCATGCGCCTACTTTCCTTCATGCAAAAAGTATGGAAAACTCCCGTACGCCGTCGTTCTGCCACTTGGCATACAAAGTAGGACGGGGGTTGTTTAAAGTCCTCGAGTGACGCTGGTGTTCTCTGTAAATGCTTGTTTCCAAGAAAAAGTGGGTAAGAAAAAAGCTGAAATGGTAGCTTATTTAAAGCAGTATGCGCCTACTTCATGTTAACGCACAGAAAACCCCCGTACGCCCTCGTTTAAAGTCCCCGAGTGACGCGGGTGTTCTCTGTAAATATCCATGTAAAGATAAACGTCGGCGAGAGTTGTGAAACGAGGATTATCGACACGAAAGATTATTAGACAAAGGAATACCCTATATCACCAAGACAAAAAGAGTTAAGAAATCCTTTTGACGTGAACTTGCCCAATGAATCTATTTAAAGTACAAATGACCTTTCTCGACCTAGTGTGCGTAGGGAGGAGATGATCGTGAAAAGAATCAACATCTCTTCTCCCTATAGAGTTACTTATTTTTGATTTATTATGAGGCATCATAAATAGCGTTACAATAGAATATGTACGACAGCTACATTTGCGTTCGTTATTATGACTATATTTTCACTTTAGTGGCAAGTACTTGTAATAGAAACGTCTTTACTCGATGTATTCTGAATATGCCTGTAAAATGTAACATTGGATTTATGATCGGTAACACTGCATGAAGGGGCGTACGCCTTTGTTTAAGCAGCGATGGGTGGTTTGATAGTTAAAAGCGTGTGTACGCAGTTAAAGAACTGTATGATTAATTGCCTCTGCCCTTTTACGCTACGACCGTCTTCTCGTATCTGTAATGATATTTTTTGGACAAAAGTATTAATGGGCTTTTAGTCATCGGTTTCTAAATGTGTTGCCTTTGTAAACTTTTTGTGGATCCATAGATATCACCATATATATATATATATATATATTTGTTTTTGTTTAAGAACCAGTGCCTTTACTAAGTTATTTAAGTATCAAATATCGAAAGCTATACATATTTACTTAATAAGAAATATTTTTCAGAAATGTAGCCTATTTCAGTGTATTCTTATCCCTCCATTATGTTGTTTTTAGCATAACGAGATTTAAATTTCTGTGTTATGCCGAGGAATATCTGATATTTGCTCAAATACAGAAATTGTAAATAGTTTATAAATCCCATGTAAATAGAGTTGTATTTAAGAAAGTGGCTGTAAGTATTGTGTACAGTATATATATACATAAAACGAGCAATAAACGTACCTAAATTTTACATTAGCGTTTTTTTTCTCGGTCGTTTGGTATTGTAGTACAAGTTGCCACGTATTTCAGCTTGTGTCATGCGTTTACAAATACTGCAAGCTATATTTATTTTTCCTTAAATTAATGATTACTTGCTGGTAGACTAACAGTATGTCGTTTACGAATGAACGCTGCACTGGGATTCTAAATCCACGAGGAATAAAATCTCTCGGTGTAAATTCATCTTTCTCTATACTAATAATCAGACACGACCAAATCGGTTCGAGTGTTCGGTAAACATTTGCCTCTTAAAACATATAATTTGTAAATCGTAAGAGGCTCTTGGCTGCGTTTGTAGCACGGAAACATAAATTATCGTAAAACGCATTTAAAAGTATAATTTTCATTTGTTAGAGAGTACCTTGTAAAGAGCGTAGTTTAAATGTTAGGTATCTCGCAGAGATGGGACCTGACAATGACTTCCTTGAACATATGTTGAGACAAGTCCGTCACCATGGTTACGCGGTCACTGTATATATGTATTGGACTGTCTGTCATATGGAGCAACTCTTTAGGGTCGCAGTGAAATGACGTTATGAAGAGAATACCGCGTATTAAATGACAATTTTCTATTGACAATAAAAAAGCTTATTTTAACAAATGTTAAACCTACCTTTCTTTTCACTCCCCCCCCCCTCTTGTAGGCCTATGTGTGTTTTTGTGCCTATCAATTTACTATGTGGTATAAACTGTTCATTGAATAAAATGTTCATTTTTCACACCGAAACTTATTACATATGCACAAAGGTGGCTAGTTGTCCTGTAAGTGTTTTGAAACCGAAATGACCTCAATTATTCATTCCTAAGTTCAACACAACAAGCGCCTAGGCCGCCCTGTCTTAATGCGGTCACTGGGCTTATTCCCATGTCTATGTTATTCATAGCCTGTGATAAATGAAAAGACTATTCTGACGCTATAACTTAGTTATATACTTTGTACGTGAAAACAAGACGTGGCATTAAAGAAAACGAGAAAGAAGAAATGGGCCTTAACGTTTACAGTTTTTCTCTGCTAGTCGTCGCTTTTTCGGTGAGTTGATTTGTCGATTCATATAAGAACAGCAATTTTGTATTTAAAAATCATTATAAATAAAAGGAATGATGCCAAGACCTTAATGTTACTGAATACAGAATTGATGTATTAACTTTTATCAAGGATGAGCGATTAAAATTTATTATCTTAGCAGATGATGGTTTCAAAATCTTCTATTGCAGGCATATGTGGAGTCAAGCGCGGTTCAAACTGGTAAGATTAATTGTAGCATGGATTTAAGGCAAAGTAGACGTATTTTGGAAGGAGAAAAACAATCCAAACGTCACATTTACCAAATTCAATCCACTCTATACAATTATGTTTATCAAATCTGTTTAAAAGTCAACGATCCCACAGGAATTGTTTGCAGCCTCCGTATACTCTTTTGGCAATCCATTATGTTTACGTAGGCCTAAGTTTTACACACGTCGTGGAACTAGTTCAAAACTCACTTCAAGTTGAAACAGCCAATTTGCCTGCTATATCTGCCGAACATTTTATACCGTAACTAGTTTTCTTGCATCTTAAGAGGCGCTCTCAAAGCCACACAAGGTTTACCACAGAGCTATATGTTAAAGTTGGGCAAATCGCGTGACGTTTTGAGAAAGGTCCCTTAATAAGAAGCTATGGGTATGTGTGTGCGGTTCGTTAGGGGGATACCCTGCTCGGAACACTAGATCATTTCCTTTGCAGTTGGCCTACTTCTTAAGATTGGTTTGAAATTGTCCGTTAAGATAATAATGACGAAGATGCCTTGTCTTTGCTATAACCCCCCCCCCACCCCCACCCCCAAAAAAAAAAAAAAACAATAATACAAAAATACCCCTTCTGTATAGGATTTTTTTCAACCTATAATTTCCTAGTCTATATAAGGCAAAACAAAGTTCTGAGGTTTGAAGATTCTGATAGAATGCGACATAAAAGGTACACGTTTTCTATTTTCTTAATTACAATTATTTTCTTTAATAATAATTTTGATTTCGTTGTTTCCATGAGTCCAGTTTGTCCACCGGGGCAGATTTGGAAAAAATGCGGAGGGCGATGCGCGCGCACCTGTGTCCAGCAAGACCCCTACTGTACCAGCCACTGTGACACAGACATATGTGTCTCTAGGTGCGTCTGTCCTCCAGAGACTCCGGTGTTACAAGGCGACAAATGCATAAGGCAATCAGATTGTCCAGGTAGGCCTATATGATTAGGAATATGTTTAGTAAAATATATTAGGCCTACTGGCCACCATCGGTGGCATTAGGCCAACTCTCGGATGTGAAAGCTATTGTAAATGCATATGGCATGTGTAGTTCTAATAGCAGGGGGCGTCTCGATATTTGGAAGGTTCATTGGTCCGAGGGTTCTTGGTCCAAAAATCGTATGCACGTGTCTCAGATGGACTTGACTTTATGGCAATATACAATGCATTTTATTCATGCATTATTTCGGACTATCGAAACTTCGGACCAATAAATCATTCTTTTTCAAGCGCCACCAATTAATATCTTCACTGTTTTGTAGAATCAAATTATATTTTAGTTGTCCACCAAGTCTAATTTCGAAGAGGCTTCACAACACACATACACGACCTACACGTTATTCTGTTATTGCTTGCTAGATATTCGATGCCCACGGCCATGTTCCTCAGAGCTTTGTGATCCACTGGTCATCAAACAGAATACACCCTGCGACAGCAACAGTGACTGTTCCGACGGAAAGGAAAAATGCTGTCCAGCTTCACTGGGTTGTTCAACGAAAGTCTGTCAAAGGGCTCTTAGATGTCCGGACACGAAAGCGTTTAAAGGTAGCGCATGCGCCGACAAGAATGAATGTCGAGCAGACGACGACTGCCCCTGTGGTCTAATTTGCTGTAGCACCGGATGCGGAAATAAATGTCAGCGAGGGGTATGAACAGTGTTTAATTATATAGGAGTAAACGAATAGAGGAAAGAGTTGACTGCCATAAATTTGATGGGAAAAGCACTTGAATGCTTAAGATGCGAGACTACAATAGTGAAATAACGATAATGAGGAATAATGAGGAATGGTAGGCCTTTAGATCTACAAGATCTCCAATTTCTTGTCAAAGGTACATGTGCTTTATTTTCATGATAATTCGGTCAAACGCTATTCTTTGTTTATTGTTCCACAGTATCAAGACCATAGGACTATGGATTGTACCTTTACTTCTAAAACCGAAAAATATATATATAGGCCTACTGCAAGATTCTCTTAAAAACGCCACTAGGCCTAAGTCAGATACGATCAGTTGTAGGCCTAATCTTAGCTAAAACCGAAGTTTGACTATTTGAAACGGGGCAAAATTTATCCCCTTTTCTGGTCAATAAATATGCCACAACTCACGAGTAAAAAGAAGGGGGATTGATGTCAGATTCATATCAAAGCCAAAACTCCAAAAACATTGATTCAATGCTAAAATTTATTCATATCTAGGCCTACATATGTAAATTCTAAAAATCTAAAAGTTAATCTAGATGCAAAATCCAAGTCCTTTTACAAACAGTATCGATTACATTCTCCTTTGTTAACATTGTTTGGTATCAGGTCATTAAAAAACGATGTAGAGCCCTACGTCTTGGTTTTAAAAGCACTTACTAATTTGAATGTACACCACTTTGTACATTTAAGTCCTACAAAAAACCTGGCACGCAAGACGCAAAAGCTAGTAAGTGTAAAGCCAAACAATTGTAGTGTACATTATAGGCCTACTGTTGATGTGTTGTTCTTAACTACATTAATTTTAAGTATCATAACAAAATGATTATGTTTTGGCAAAACATAACGTGAACGCGTTATGAAAACGAAGAAAGGTCCAATGAAATGAGAATAAAATTACTACAAGGATTTCCATAACACATTCCACTTGTGTTAAAATCTAAGTATATAATACATCCTATTGATATAAAAGATGTATAACAGTATTCTGCCTTTTTAGTGCACGCCCACATAGACAAGCTCGCCTTCTGTTCTGAACATAAATAAAAGATTAACATTCATGATTGTTAATTGCATTCGGGATTTTTTGTGCGAAAGTTCGAGCTCTTGTAGAAAAGGAGAGAAAAAATTGCGTGTTCAAAGTCAAGCCAATGCCCATACCGTTAACATGTACGTGACTTTATGTACTGAATCAAACAGCTATATTATTAGCCGTGTTTCATTCTTTCTAGGTATTGGTTAATATTGGTTTATTTGACTTTCTATCAAAGTCATCGTAATTTAAATCTGATAGTTGAGCGTAAACAAATAGTAAAGAACAACCTCTAAGACGACCAAAGAGCGTTCGTAGATTGGCCACACTTGGCAATAAAGATTAATTTGTATACTTACGCTAAATAATAAAATAAAATTAAAAAAAAAAAAAAACTGGTATTATCTATATGATATCCTCTCTTTTAAGATAATATTAAAATAAAAAAACCTGTTCTGATATCCTCTCTTTTAAGATAATATTAAAATAAAAAACCTAAGTATAAACTACATGATAATGAGATGTTGATTTACGTAATTAATTCCTAGGGTTATTCATATGAACTAGATACATGTACTTATGACCCCACAAATGATTGTGATACGTCATCAACAAATGTCACCTTTTAGTGACGTCACATGTCCCTTGATACTTTGACGTCATATTTCCCTCACGGCTCGTCAGCTTCTATTTACACTCCAGTTTTATCCGGGGTTTCATCTGGTTCTGGCGTTAAAGGTGCCATTTCTACGTGAGGAGACTCCACTTCATATGCATCCTGAACAGCTGGGCAGCAGATCTTGTTATAAAACAATATTGAGAGAAATAAATGAACAAAATAATAATTTAGTATTGTAATGAATGGGCAAAAAAGATTAACAGTTCGATCAAACATCTGACATAAACACAATTAACAATAATATAAACTTATTAATTAACGAAATACTTTTAGTAAAAAAGGATTGACTGTTGTGATATGGGGTATATGCTAACCAGTCTTTGTAACAGAAGATGAACTAGACTCCTTGTTTAGTCGTAGGTGGTGTGGCACATAACTGACCCACCTTGGAAAGACTGAAGCTTCCAGATGTGCAGATTGTATGGAAAGCCCCCGCATACATGCATATCAACCAGACTATGATACCAAGAGCCCATGAAACCGCCGAGGCATAGTTCCCAAATTTTTCGTCCAGAAATTCCAAAAAACTTACATTGGTTATCATGTAGATAATCTGAAAACACTAAACCAAGGCACAACAATAAAGAGTTGAGTTTTTGAAAAGACAAACACGAATATGATCTCAAGAATCTTTTAAGCATTATGACTGACAATGTTACGTTTAGAAATAATCCGGCTTTAAGAAATTACACTCTTGTTAAAAAAGAATGAATATTCCAACAGAACATAACATGTGATTTCACTAAGGTACAACTATCACAAATTTCATCGTTCAACAAGCGTATTAGTGTTTTATTCTCATTTTATGTTCTAACTTGGAAGGACAGTATTATATTGTGAATTTTTAAAATTAAATTGAAATTATATTGTTGGTCACTTACTGTCGTAATTAAAATAGCAAGAAGAAACCAGATACCAAGACATATCTTTATGACCAAGTGATACTTCAGGCGAACTGAAATTAGACCGAGAATTTAACATTTAAAAGAAAATCCAGAAAGTTTGGATAAACATAGATCTAATTTTCGTCTGAATATAAGTGGAGTTCTGAAATATGCATAACAAGAAAACAACTACCACCAAAGTCATGGCACGGAACAAATCAACAACATATCAGTGAACGGACAATTACGTAAACTCTTCGGAACGTTATTGAAGTATAAAGCCAGAAACATTCCTCCACACAGATACCTCGTTTTCGGTAAAACTACTCATTCCTATTAGTACTTACAAAAGGAGATGGCCACTGCAATGCCACATGTCAACGTGAACAGAAAGAACAGATGAACAACTGCAACGTCAAGTACTTCAAAGAGGCCGCTGTAACCCCCCTGGAAGGTAATTTTTTAGTGTAAATTTACGTAGTCTTTCACATGCATATGTCAGTATGTGATAAAATGAACAAATGGTCAAGCCAGTAATCAATTAAGAGAAAGAGAGAGAGAACACATATCATTTTTCAAGCTATTGTCCGTATGTTGTCCCGTTAACATCGTCAGAATAAAAGGTAAAAACTCACCCTGGAGCAAAATATCAGTGAAAACAGAAAGCTGACGGTGCAGAAAACAAAGGAAGAACCCAGTCGCCACAGCCATGGCCGGTTCTCCATCCTCTGTCCCAGCCCTTCTTGAATATTGTCAAGTATAACGACGGTTGTCAAAGTCTACAAAAAAATTAATAAGAAATAAAGAATATTGCTTCATTGCCAAAAGATTCTTGAAAACTGGCCACTCAACTCTTGGCATGCCTCTCGTGTTTCCATCGGATTCAAGGAATCCCTAAAACATAATTTTTTATTTCAAAATATGGTGGCTCTAATCATACTGGGATGAGCAATGCAATGGATCTGCTTGATTTGAGAAAGATATACTTGTACAATGTAAGTACATGTAGTTTAGCAGCTTCACAAGCACTATTAGAATTCGAGAAAAGCGCAACGTCCAGAGACAGTCATTAGCACCATATGGGAATTAGCGAATTCAGAACCAAACTAAAGTAAGCACTTACCAAAGGAATGATACTGGCTAAAAATATAGTTGCAAACAGTAAAAATGCAATACCATTTGGCACATCTAACTCGGCAACAGCATCTGGCAAAGCTTGAAACAGGAGCACTGAAGATAGTCGAAAGAAATGATGACAACTCAAGTGCTTCCAATTGTGTAAGGTGAGAACACTAAACAAAACAGGAAGGTGCAACAAAACTGGTGTAGATGTTTTAACCTGCATTATGACTCCTGAATGCAATCCTGATATCTTACTATTGACCTATGACAATGAAAAAAAGTTCAAAAAGAAAAAAACAATCAATACTTTTTTCGTTTTATGATAATATTCTCGGAGATACAGTGACGGGGTGCTTTCATTAACTCATTTCTTCACTTCCAGTGGTCAGGTTTTTAGAAGACGACCAATAGCTGAAGGATCTTTTGCAAAAGCTTGAAGTTCAAAGTAAAGAGAGAGAGAGAGAGAGAGAGAGAGAGAGAGAGAGAGAGATTAGAGTATGGAGTAACATACCTGTTCCTGAAACCATGACTTCATCTAACGACACTTGCTTCTTGTACGCTAGACCTCCAACGTATGGTGCAACCAGTCCTTAATGAATAAAGAGGAGAGCGCAACTACTTGCAAGTATTTTACGACAATGTCGTAGTTACGTTTCATTTCTTATAATAGAATACAATTAGATTAATGCAATAGTTCAAGAGTCAACTAGAGCGGCACAGCTGCAATAAATCTGTTATCAAATAGTATCTCGAGTTCCGTCAGAAAACGTAATATACTGTGGCTGGTTTATTCTATTCCGATAAGTAACTAGACATCCACTCAGAGTGCAGACCTCGACCAAGGCAGCTCAATTCTCACCTATCAATTAATTAACTCGATTATCATAACTATCTTAGTTAATTAATAAAGTGAATAATTAACTAAAAAAATAAAATGATAAATAAATAAACCAACACCAAAATCTATCCTTTTTTTGACCTATCCTGAACATTTGACCCCCCCCCCCCATAACTTTTGCACAATGTGGTAAACACACAGAAAATTAATTTACTATTTATTAGCCTTTAATTAATAAACAGACAACCAGCAAAGTATGAACGTTACTTTCTTGGTCTCCTCCAGGCACTTTTTGAAAACTTTTAAATGAAAATTCGTTCACAACTTTAATAACTCTATTACATCTTGCAAACAGTCAAACAAACAGACAGACAAACAGAACCGACGGCATAACCTCCTTGGCGGAATCAATAATGAGATTACTTACCCACGGATATATGGGGGGCAACCAACACGAAAATAAACGGGAAAATCCAGAAACTGAAAAATGAATACTTGATTTATATTTAACGCATTTATCAACATTTTATTCATAACTAAAATGACAAATTCAGCATTACTCTAACAAGCGGTTTTACCGAATTAACAATCTAGAGACAGTCTGAGGACCCATAATAGGGAGGGATAAATCCTGTTGATGACCCGTTCATCAAGAGAGACAATAGCCATAAGTAAGTAAATTGCATTGTCAAGGATTTTAAATTAAATGGTTTAATTTTTTGTTGTAAGCATTATGTCTGCACACCAACACCCGAATACCCTGTCCTGCTATATAGGATAATATTAAATAAATTCAAAGAACAGGTCTCACAAATTTTAAACAAGGCCTTGTAATTATATAACTGTAATGTTAGTAATTGACAGCCACGAATGAATAAGGAGCAGGGAGTGTTTTGTAGAGTAACTTGAGTTGTCGGCACATAACCTTCCGGTATAATAAGAATTTTTAAAGTACACATTGATTACATTAATAGCCTTCGGTCTTGCGACTTAACTTAAAATCGAGCGAGATTCCGTGGGAGGAGAGTGAGATCAGAAACAACGACGACTAGCGAATACGATGCGGCAACGAATAAAACTTGACAAAAATTATCTACGCATATTTTTTACAGTCTATTGCACCAAAGTACGATTTAATGACATATACTAACCAATAATAAAGCCATTTATACTGGCGACATCTTCTACCTGTATATTTCCCCAGCGTGGGTAAAATCCCGGAGAAGAGGCCAAGAGAATAAATCAAATACGTAAAAACACGCAGAGCCTCCTGGAATAAATACGAAGTGACACGTTATTTGCCAAAGTTAACATTCATAACTTCAAATTTGTCAAAAGAGCACTCTCATGGGACTCATCAGAGAAAGCCTCAAGGCTCCCCACGTGGTTTAAATTTAAGCGATATCTTGCGGGATTTGGAGAACAGTGGGTTAGAAAAAATGGCAAACCTTGGGCCATTATGAAAAGGAAAATCTATTTCCAGTGCAATGCGTCAGAACATCCTTATCATATTCTTTTGAACTTTCACACACAATCGTTCAAACTATACAATTGATTAAGACTTACGTACCTCCACGTCCATTCGCACCTCTGGTCTTAGCACGTAAAAGTATTCCATAGCTGTGGATGTGACCTCCTCGGGGACGGCCACCGTACGACCATAGATCAGCACAATGAAGTAGAATAACGCATACAAGGGAGCCACCACATACATTATCTAGAAGGGAGGAAAAAGCTCTCATCCAGATAAATATGATAATATTAATAATGATTAAAATTATAGTGTCACGTTTTAATCATGTGATTACATTTCTAAAATTTTAAAATTAAATTACTTTGTACGTACTGTATTTAGATAAAAGAAATACGATTTTCAAGACAGCAAAGAAGAAAGTTTCATGAAAATATACGTTTTTTTACATATTTAAGAATATGTGAATAGCAATAGTTGAATAAGGCCTTTGTTTTGGATGGAAACTTTCAGGCAATTACTGTTTTATTTTAAAACATTGTAGACATACTGTATAGTGTATGCATATTCATAGAAAGTGTATTGAGAATTAACTACTAATTGTAACTAAATTTTCTCATAATAAAATTTCTAAAAAAAAGCATAGACATTCAACGTGTTCTAAAAGATTACACGTTTAAAAACAGATTAAACCGTAAAACCCATAATTGACGTAATAACCCAGGAATATGGAGTGTCGCTTACCACACCAAAAACTCCCGCTCCGCCCATGCTTCCAAAGAAAACGCACACCCAGACACCTAGTGTCGGTAACGCCGTCGTCCATGGCACACCCCCATCACTATTGCTTTGCAATATACGATGACTGCAAATACATGTATATGTATCTTGAGCAATTAAACAAAAAAGTGGGACAAAATTATATAAGTCCTTTATATATATATATATATATATATATATATATATATATATATATACAGTAAGTGTGCACAGTAAATTTTTTCTTTTTTTTTTTTTGTGAAATTCATATATTTTCTCCATTTTTTAATTTAATTGCTCAAGACCTACATATTTATATAGTCATTTTTGGTAAATTCGAAAGACGTACCTGAAATACATGCTTGATTCTTGGCCTGGACTACAGTGCACGGTAGTGAAGTTGAAACTATCTACAGAACTGAAGTCCCTGGAAAACCAAATTAATGACTTAATTAAATATATACTGACTCGTACAAAGGGCTTACTTTAATAGTGTGACACGGATACAAAAATGATTTCCATCAAAATTTTAAACGCTTTAAGGGACAAAGTGTAAGATTTTTAACACGCATTGAATATATAAAACCACTTTCTGTGGAACATATTATATCTTAGAGGCAAGTTATATTTCTTGATCATTTTTAGCAGACGAATACCATGAATCACGTGGCCAAAATTGATCTAATTTATCACCTCCTGGCGAACCTAGCCACTTGTCATCCATCTTGACATAGGTTGAAACGCACAACACGCAAGTCCGTTCTCGAAGTCATGGTGGAATTTGAAAAACCCACTTGGGGTTACACCTTTTTTAATTTTTAAGGAGTGTTAGAGTTATGACGAGTGTCAGTAAAGAAGTATCAAAGCTTGTTTAGCCGGAGAAAACTACAGTTTATCTCAGGAAAATTTGTCAAGTATGAGTTTGTGACGGGAAAATCTTACAATGTGCATATTTAAATATGACAAAAAATGCTTTAATGGCTTAGTAAAGGGCTCCTTTAATGGCTCAGCAAACCCTAATTCGAGTCAAGAATAATACATTTTTCCATCACGAGTGATATTAACCGGTAGGGCCTTACTATCTTCTTTAAGAAACTAGAAACTTACATCTCAAAACCAAACGAATGTATCGTAACTCTGTGAACGTTTTTTTTTTTTTAACTTAAACTCGTTGTTTAACCTAAAGTGAGGAAAACCAGAATTTAAACATGTATGCTATATAAAGGTCGAAAGTTAGGGTCCTGGCTACCCTGAGTGTCAGAGCAACGTAAAAATTAGCTTGTAAATATTAAATATACCTTGGAGTCAATTTTACTTACTACCCGGTATTGCTGATATGGGTTATATATGAAATCAAGATCGAGCTGGCAATACGGGAATCTAGAACCTAGGGTAGGTCCTGGCTGGCTGCAGATATTCACTTACCTGTTGGGTTGCGGAGTTGGCTGTCCACAACATTCCGTATTCCAAGGGTTGTCACACGTTGACCACGGGTAAGGAGACGACAAGGAGTCAAACATGAAGAACAGGGCGTGTCCACTTAACAAGGACATTATTAAGTTCTGAATAGCTTGCAGAACAAGAAGCGCTATTCCAGCCCCTTGTGTCGAGAAAGAAGAATATATGGTATAAGTGCTATGGAACAGAGTATAGACTAGAAAGTCAATGACAGACCGGAAACATATGAGATAGAGAGAGAGGGTAAGAGAGAGAGAGAGAGAGTATACACATGCCTGTTCATGAATCAATTTCACTTTCTGGCTTGCTTTGATCGTAATATAATAATTGCTGCATCTCAGTACAGGTACTCAGCGAAAAGACCGACTTACCTTTCATCAAAGGAAACCCCTTAGAAATCATTCCCACAATCCCGCGTCCAGTCTTGGCGCCCATGTTCATCAGTAACATCATGACAGGGATCAGCACGAACCACAGAAACAAGGCGAAGGCAACCCAGAACATGACAGCTGAAATGTACATCTTGTAAGTCAGTATTCATTATGGTGAGAACCACAGTGTGTTTTATCCACTCTAAATATTAAAAAGAAAAACATGCCATCTTGACCCCCACAATAAACCAGCAGGAATAAAAGGTGTGTGTGTGTGTGTGTGTGTGTGTGTGCACCCGCATGTGCGAGTGTGTGTGTGTTTGATTGCCATTCATCCTTGCATAACAAAAAAGTATTCATTAAGGTTTTCGTCTGTTTACTTATAAATGTATATAATGTCCAATTGTTGAAAAGGTTCTCACTGCCTCCTCCAATATATAGTTCAGTATTTAAGAATCTATTATTTCTTTGAAACATAGGAATTTGGTTCGTGCCAATGCTATTTTTTCAGTTCGAATAAATGAGAGAGAGAGAGAGAGAGAGAGAGAGAGAGAGAGAAAGAGAGAGAGAGAAGAAGAAGTTGATGTCTATGAACAGATTCAACGGATTCTTAGTAGAATGACTATTTAAAACATCCTCCATATATAACAAATAGCTTTAGTGGCTCCGGAAATCACTTTCTCAATCGATATTTTCCATTAGTAATGTCTGTTCTATTGTAAAATTATTTCCGTCATTTATTAATATCCAGTCTAATAAAAGCACCTCAATAACTGAATGGGGTTTACAATATAATAGGGCTAAATTAAGTCCAAAGTTGGCCCTAACTTGAAATTATTGTCCAAGTTTGCTATATAAACCAATAATGGTCCACTCAAAAGAAAACATTTTCCTTGTTTTTCTTTCTTTTCTTTTCCACTTAAAATGGCTTTTGGTTTTCACAAATCATTAAAGACGGTTCCAGCTTTACCATCCATAGTCTGAGGCCAAAATTAAAGTTGTAAAGAAGAGACTTATCGACTTCAGTAGTTTGTGAAACTAGTCATAATAGCTGAATAGTTTACTTACATGCATGTCTGTAGATGATATATGGTGCAACGGCCAGATTGTAGTATCCGAATACATAAAAACACACCAGCGCCAACTGAGCGGGGTTCCAGTATGTCGTAAACTCTGCCATTGCTCCGATGATAATCAAGGAACTGAAAAACAAAACCAAAATTAGATAATTCCTCATTTTATCCCAACAATCACAGTACGTTGCGAGCACGTTGCCGACGCTGTTCTGCATTGTTACAGGTGGCTTTGACGTGGTTGCAGCTTGGGAGCCATATTGGCTCAACGTAGATTTATATTATATAGTTACTACACGTGCCGAGCGACTATTCCTCCCAAGGGCTAGTTTATCCTATAGCTATCTCACTCACGTATTTTCATAATGTCAAATTTCATTTTAATTTGTATTTATTCATTCAGTTCGTTTTTATTTATTTATTTATTTATTTATTTATTTATTTATTTATTTATTTTACTGGGGTACAAATATGTGTTAGGCCTACAACCTCAAGACTGGCTGCATTAGAAACACAATTGAACGACCTTAGTGGACATTTTCGACATACCGATGGAGATCTGCACATTTTTTGGATTGCTGTCAATTTTGCAGGGCGAACGTAATTTTACTGAACCGCTGATTCACAGCATTTCGACGTTCAGATAGGAATATTACATCGATGAATGTTTTCAGCTCGTGGTAATTTTTTTTCTATGGGTTTAATGTGAATAACAAATCATCAATTAATATTTCCATATCTCCGGATATTAGTTAAATTAAGTTCTCTATAGTCTGCTTAGTAAATGAACGTATCTACATTCAAATAAGCATAGAACATAACAAAAATGCTAACAAATGAAAAAAGTTTTCAGAAGATTTTTATATAGAAAATATTATATTTATCAGAATCTTATCCGTCACATGTCTTAACCCTACAGCTGTAGTTCAAGTGCGCGGGTCTCTTGTCAAAAAGTCAATTAACCTCTGTTAAAATCTAGATAATATAAAGGATGAATTACCGAATATATCTCAATATGACATAAGGGCACAGCCCCCAAAAGACAACCCAAGACATTGCGCAAGGTATTCCCATACATTTTAACCAGCATTCAAAACGTTAGCAGAGGAGAAAAAATTAGGAAACTTCACTTCAGCTTTTGCTAACAGCATGCTGGGCAATGTGATCTTCATATTCGAGCCTTATTGCAGAACACGTGTACGTTGTTTTATATAGGGGACGATAATGCCTCGGGCTTCCGTCAGTTCCAAAATGTGGATGAAAGATGAGCCTCGAACTTAGACCCCATTCCCATAAATCTTAGATCGATCTA
Organism: Lingula anatina; assembly: GCF_051362555.1. Lineage (NCBI taxonomy): Eukaryota > Metazoa > Brachiopoda > Lingulata > Lingulida > Lingulidae > Lingula > Lingula anatina. Next base: position 18,411,602 of record NC_141773.1, on the reverse strand, counting down.
TCCCTGTGGGGAGTCTCACTAGATTACTGTCAGCTTAGCCGGCTTAAGCCCCTATTTCACACAGACAACGAATCCCACGAATGGCTATGAATTGACAAATTTCACGTTTCGTGGTTGAATCGTAATCAGTTCGTGAAGTTCTTAACAGATTCGTATATATTCGTAGTCAGTTCTTGCACTTCTTGACCAACAGGAATTGGTAGCAAAAACTTTGATGAACCTATTTCACACAGACCACGAATCCCACGAATCGCCAGGAATTGAAAATCTCAAGATTCCAGCCGAATCCCACGAATATTCGTAACACTATCGTACCTGTATCGTAACTGAATCGTGAGCGTGTAGAATTAGACCAGAAAATTGGCAAAATCTCACGAATCCTCACGAATCCCGAAATTTGTCAATTCCTGGCGATTCGTGGGATTCGTGGTTTGTGTGAAATAGGGGCCTTAAATGTCTGTCCCGCCTACTAAAAGCTGTAAGGGGGTAATTAACTATGGTGCGCGCTCGGCTGACTGCAATTTAGCGTGAATCCCCAGGGAGTTAGGTCGATCTAAATCTAAATCTCTGGATCGATCTAAATCTCTGGGAATGCACCCTTACGAACCAAGAATTTCCACAAACTTAAAGACCATTTTAATATGGAGCGGTATATTTAAGCGATACCGGCTGTATTAGTGCTCTTTTCGAGGTCCTGGCCTGTACTTACGATACAGGTTATTTGACCCCTCTTTCACAATTTCTCCACAACTTCGCAGTTAAGTCTCCATTTAGGTGACTATCTTATGTAATAGCCTTACGTAATAGCCGGGCTTTCAATATATACTAGCTGGATTCATTATTATTATTATTATTATTATTATTATTATTATTATTATTATTATTATTATTATTGATGTTGTTGTTAAATGTACGGCTAAATGTGAAAAAGAGCCTAGCTACAGAACAGCTGTTGTTCTACAGTATATACTTGTACATGTATAAGACAGTAATGCCCAAAGCTCCACTATTATGCACCGTGCAAATAATATAGATGAAAGGTGACACTCCAACTTCCAGTGCCTTTTTATACAGTATCACACGCTAAATCGCCATATGACCATATTTATGGGGATAGTCTTGCCCTACAACTGCTATTATAACTGCTGCTGCTACATGTGTTACTATATCCTACTACTACTACTACTACGTCGATCGTAGCAATACATAATAAATAATAATTATTAACAAGACTCTTCTATATTATGTTACTGTATCAGAGCACTAAACGCGGGAGTCGCTGGCGCTTGCGCGAGACAAAGACAGATCAGAGAGAGAGGAAGAGAGAGAGATGGGAGAGAGAGAAAGCTGAACCTACCCTAGTACGCCTATTCTGTTAAATCAAATGTTCCAGTGCGTGTAACTGCCCAGTGCGTGTAACTGTATAGTATGGAGGTAAACCGGTCAACAGCGACTGTCTGCTAACAAAACAAAATGCAGCCTATCATTAGCTGTACAACCACCTAGCAGCAACATGGGTTTTCCGGCGATTCCCGCTTGATGCTGCTTATATTACATCCAATATCTGGGTCAGGTTTATGCAGCTAAAATGTGAAAAGCGGCTTACACAGTTACTGAGCGTCTCAAGTTTTTTTTTCCATATAATTTGTGTAGGAATATACGTGTGTATCCCACAGCCCCAAATACCTAAATTACGCACATATTGTTTGTGTGTGTGATATGGCAAAATCCGCCCTAGTCTGTAAAATGTATTACCATATATTGAAAGCAATAACTTTTTTCGACTAGTACTGTTATACACACCTATTTTCTCATTCCATAAAACAACCGCACTAGTATTCTAACATGGCAGTAAAATACTTCATGATACATGCATTCCTTCCCAACTAGTATTCCCATGCGCAAACATTCTCTCTCCCTCTCTGTGCCTGTGCATCCCTCTTTCTCACTTTCTCGCCTCTCTCTCTCTCTCTCTCTCTCTCTCACACACACACACACACACACGCACACACACACACATACTGACCTGAGTAGAACCCACTTGCAGTGTTGTATCGTCGTTGTAACATAAACATATAAACTCAACCCGGATTCGATGTCGCAATACACGCCTACACACAGACTATACCGGTTTACTGAACTCTTGCCACACGCTTTACACAAATTATACCAAGTACCCCGTTTGACCACAATAAACACGTTGTAGCATACAAAGCGAATATTACTTCTTTTCTTATACAAACTATAAATAAATATGTCGAAGAAAGTGGGTCACGATGGAAAACAGACGCCCAAACCGATTTACTGGAGACGCAGGTCTAGTCTTACTTTTTATTGACACACATGTACATACCCTGTATATTCTATAATAACGCATCACAAAGAAAAAAAAAGATCTTTGCTTGGATATATTTTAAGTGTGCTCTTCAAATGTTGACTTAGTAGGCTTAGATATATAATTCCTTGCCTATAGTCCAACAACGAGTTTATCCAGTTGACTGAAAAAAAAAGAGTTAACTGGAGAACCATGATCGTCGATGCCTGAACCAAGCCCGACGTTGAAGCAGAAATTCTTTAAATGTAGGTTTGGTTGTCTAATTCCTTATCAAAGGTGTTTCGCCTTTGTTTAATTAGTGAGTTTTTATAAATGGTGTCTCGCCATTGTGAATGATACGAGATTTTTAGTATCATGCTTGATCAGTGTCTCGTTTGTGTCAAGTAGGATGGGTAACCAGACCAGGGAATTATATCGGAATATATAATTCCCTGACCAGACATTCCTGGCAATGCAATGTTATCTCACAACTACCACATTCAAAGCGCATTACGCAGCTGTCCTATCTCGGTGTGACAGGCACAGTACTCCGCTAGGAACCGTAGTCCGTTCGAAACTACTTACCTATAGTACAGGTGACATTCGTCCCATATACTAAACAAGTCACCCGATCATGCTGATTTTCGAACTCGACCTGCGTATTATGAATATTCATCAGTTCTGCAGGTTTCAAGCCAAAAGAAAAAACGGTTCTTCACTTATCGTGTTATCGGTGAAAGTGCACGACGGCGACGACGGCGACGACGACAGACGCAGATGATGGCTATATGTACAGACACATCTGTGTCTGTACATAAAAAGGCAAGACTGACCAAAACGGAAGGCGTTGCAATTTGATCAGTATGTGCGCCGTAAAATTGCTCTAGGGAAATGGTCTTGAAACTTTTACTGCACGAAACAGACCAATACTGGGACGTTCTTCGCAAGTATTTAAATGCGTTATTAATTTAATTAGAAACCTGAAAACTTTGCGATTTGGATTTAAATGCATCACTTCACTACTCTAAAAACATATCGTAGAAGGCAGGTTTTAGGCGCAATGACACTGGACTCTAATTATACATGCCATAAGATTTACGTTTTTCCTTTGCAACAATAAACATAAACTAGTGGGTTTGAACTGCCTACAAGTAATCTAATTTCTTCTTATTAATGTGAACACACTGTGAGAACGTGAATTTCGTCCTCCGTGACTCAGATCACTCAACGTGCTCTTTCTATCAGATGCAGGCGTTGATTTAAATCAACTATGGATGTAAAACTATACATATTCTTCTTAATTACCGAAATTGACGTTCGTGATTGGAGGCGCGATTGGATTTTTTTTTGTTGTTGTTGTTGTTGTTGTGACATCCGAATTAATTACAGAAACCGCGATTTCTTAGCCCGATTGTAAATATAGTTGCTACGGGCATGGCATTATAAACTGTACACCACAGGTGCCGGAGATTATCGAGATTATTACTCCCGTATTAATACGCAGTAGGAATAGCAGATTATAGAAATATATTAGTTTGGCTCGTATTTAATAATGATAATAATGATTCATGAAAAAAAAAAACTCCAATCTTAGCTATCAAAATTATATATTTACCCATATACAAAGAACTACTTTTTTCTACGGGTATAATCATTTGCCACTTCCTAAAGTATCTCAGAACCTTGAAACAAATCTCCCAACACACAGCCCATGTTAAATACATGCTGTTTCTTTTCAGAGCAACTAAAAACATTATTTCGCATGTAAGTTAACCATCAACTAAATCCGCGCCTATAGCACCCTTAATTAATTAACTATATTGATGCAGTAATTACGGGTGTAGGTTAGCGTCCGTGAATGGTGTGCAAGGTGGAAAGCCTAATCACGTGATTGCGTGACGAAATTCCATGAAGTTTGTGTAGAAATTACTTTTTATTGATTCTTCATCCCTGGGGATTTGTTTTCACGTGCTTCGCTAAAGACGGACGGGGCATTCAATGAGTGGTTTACATAACCAGTGAAAAAGATATAAAAAATGCTGGGAGATATCTTGATGGAATCGATATAAGCTTTCGAGTTAAAATTTCAAATGTCCAATGGATGAAGACAATCAAAATTACTTGTGAAAGGAATATCGTATATGCGTTTACTGATAGGTTGAGTATTTAATAAGTCGCATAGTGAAATGTTGGCTGCATGGCCCCACAAATGTATTGCATTTGTTGCTGCTGGCAACAAACAATTGCAATCGGTTCTCTTATTACTGTCAGCGATTTTGCCTGAAAAACACGCCTGTTTCTCGCTAAGTTGAGACGTGTTTTCTTTTGTGTGCAGTGCAGTTGTTTCTTGCTAACGCTATGTCTTCTTAACAAACACCCTGATAGTATACGGGCTGCAATTTTGGCGACTCCTAATCTGTCATTATATTCTTTTTTAAATAATTGGATTATTAACAGTTTCATTTAGAGAAAGACGGTCAACAGTATCCGAACAACGGCTACTCCATATTTGGCAACAAAGCCATAAATGGACACATCAGGCTACAGATGGTGTTTTATGCAGTGCTGGCGGCCTAGTGGACTTACAAGGTATCAAAATAAAATTCGACAGAAATACACAGGATATGTTGTTTTGACACCAACCAAAACCAATACGTTCCCAGTCGTGTTTCAGCGTCAATTGGCTAATTACCGTTAACAAGGCTAGATTCTTTTAGTGAAATTCACGCAGAAATGGAGGACTACGTGCTTCGGGAGAAAGCACCACTAGGAGCACTGAGGACAACGGTAAGGTTCATTGTGATCGCAGTACCATACGAACAGAAGATCATGACACTGTCAGGATCAATACCACATCATGTTAACGTCTTGAATAGCCCATTTATGACTTCTTACGATAACTCACTGTAAATTATAAGACGATGGTCCTTAATATCAGGAAGAGAAGGGACCGCTACACTGATCTGTGCAAACAAGCGAACGGTGTGTAAGAATATGAATGAAATCCGTGTTTCATTTTTTTAACCTGCAGCACAGTCACAGGTCTTTTTGTACATCCGTATAGGCTATGGATCTAATCATCTTTATCTTCTACTATTTTGCGATCCTTGGACATAAAATTATCTCTTATAATGTCCAAGTGCGATCCAAGGGCAGATTTCATCAGGCCCAAACCCTAAACTTGTCGATTTTCTGCAAGGCGCAATGATTACAAAAAAAAAAAAAAATCATCTGCAAGGCGCAATGATTACAAAAAAAAAAAAAAAAAAAAAAAAAAAAAAAAAAAAAAACATGACGTCGCACTCGAGATTTCTGGTCTTCAAATCGTCATGCTATGATTCTATTTTTTTTTCGATATTTTTAGTCTCTGCACGTGAAGCGCATGAAGCGCGAGACCATGAGGCCACAGACGTGTACTGCTCAGGGCTGGGACGCCACCTGGTTGGTGAAAGAAAACAGAAATCTTAGAGAAAGAAACAAGGAGGTATGGGGATACGAGTGGAAGCAAATGGCACCATTTGAACTTTGCTATGGTGCATTCCCTACCAGAGGTCCATTAAGCTGGTCTCGTAGTCACAAAATCGGCTAAAGGACTTTCAACCAATTTTGTAACATTTCGAATGGGCTCTGGTACTGATGTGCCTTCTACCAGGGCCATAAATTGATTTTTCACTAGATATTCAAGGATATATCTCTGGCTTATTCATAACTCAATATTCGATCTCTACTGTAAACAATTCTCTTAGCCAGAGGGAATTGTGTCATGGGTTAGTCAAAGACATCGACTGTAGAAAATCGTGTCGTGAATTAGCCAGAGTTATATCATATCCGTGAATATTTCATGCAAAATCAATCTGTGGCCCTGGTAGAGAGGAGTAAAGAGTAGCTATGGTGCATATAGGGGTTTTATGTAGTGTACGTTGTTATATTGCATCTGTATTTGATGGTAACTGTAAACTCTTTGGTATGAGTACAGTAGGGCACTTTAAAATTATCATTTATTTTTATTACTTTTCACAGTTGAGAGCTACGGTGTTAGATTACCAAATGAAATACGCCGAAGACGCTGATCTCCGCGAACGTGCCCAACTACTGGCTGTAGAGGGGGAACAAAAGTCATCCGCCATTGCAGCACTAGAAAATACTCTGCAGAACAAGACAACAGAGCTGGCCAGCCTTCAGGAAACAGTAAACGCTGCTAAAAAGAACCTTGATTACATCAATGAGGAGATGAAACGAGCCATTGATAGAATGATAATGACAGAACACGTTAAAGAGTCCCAAGAGGACCGCGACCTTGATGTCATTGTACAAGACGTAGACAAAAAGGCGGCAAAACTGAACATTCTGGCCTCGGATTTTCTTGACACGAGGCGCCGCCTCGCAGAGAGCAACTCTGAGGTCAAAGAAAAGAAAGTTCAAATAAAAGAATGGACTTTTAAAATGACCGTTAAAGAGGGAGATTATCAAAAGTTGCAGACGAAGTATGATGAATTAGAATACGAGGCTAGTGAACTGAGGGAAACTGTAGATGAAATGAAAGACGAAAAGAAGAAAATGAAAAAAACTTATGAGGGCCTGTTAAAATGGAAAATTGTAAGTTATATGCAAAAGATTGGAATTAATTGTTATTTTAATTCATTATTATTTGATGTCCACAGCTTGTGTAAAAAAAAAGTAATCTTCAAAGTTGGTTGAATACATTTTGGCTTGTAATGAAACAAATATTTGCATACAATGGAATCAAGAAAAGGGAAAAAAAGTAATCACAAAAAAAAAAAAAAAAAAAAAAAATCTTAAAGGTATTCTATACGGGGTTGTCGCACCAAGTATAATTTTTTTTGAAAAAAAAAAACATTTTTTTCTTTTCACAAATGCTTGCTTCATGCTGAAGCGGGGAAGGTGGTTAGCTTTATAAGATATTTAGGCTTTAATGTGACTTAAGAACATTTTCCAGGGCGTACAAAAAATCTTTAAAAGCTCGTTGCTTCCCCCCCTTTCTCTCACTTTCCTTATTACTTACACACACGTGCACACGGCGTTGACAACAGCAGCCAAAAAAAAAAAAAAAAAAAAAAAAAAAACTGACAAGAAAATACACAAGCCTTCATGACTGTTTTCACAAATTGATCCATTTTTCTAACCAGGGTCTAGAAAAGGAAAAGGAACGACTGACAGACCAAAACAACCGCCTCCTTGAGCAGATAGAAAGCCAGGAGCGGAAAGTCATAGGCCTGGAACAAGATGTGGACCATCTCAAGACTCAAGTAGGCAGACTCGAAGAGCAGAATACGGATCTTTATCGACTAGGAACCGAGTACGACAGAGAGAACACCCACCTGCGGGAACAGCACAACAGAATGGTGCAAAAATTAAAGACCATGAGAGACGCTAACAGTCAGCTAAGTACTGGAAATGCAGAGCTTTCTCAGGCCTTGAAGTTGGTGGAGCAACAGGTAATTTGAAGAGACAACCCCTTCTCACAATGGCATTTTTACGCAAAGCAAAAATGCCAGAAATACACGTAAGGCCTACTTTAATGGTACACTTGGGTCAAATTTGCACTTATCCACCATTACATGTTTTTAGCATTTCCTAATTTTTCTTACACGAAGTTAGGGATTTGCCCAGGTCTTTGCTTTTGTGTATTTACATTGCATTTGATATAAAAATATATGCAATTGATATAAAGATATAAAAATATTATTGTGACTTAAAGGAAGTGTCTGCAATAACTTTGGAAATTACTAGACGCTCATATTCTTTATTTGACAGTATGTAAAAGCAGTACAAAACTTATACTATTACAGGTCGTAGAGCTGGGGCAGTGCATAGACGAGGACAAGGACGTCACGGTTCAAGGACTCAAGCAGACGATAAGACAACGTGACGAGCACGTGATGAAGCAAGAGAGCGAAATTAACAACTTGAAACACACGCTGAGTGAGGCAGACGACAAAATTATGAATCTGAGCAAAGAAGTAAACATCCTAACAGAAAAGACGCAAAGATACGCTAAACTATTGGTTAAACAAGGAGTTCTATAGGCGTAAATGCATTCCTGCAGGAGCGAATCCAGGCACGTTTTCTGACAGGCCTCCAAATCCCGCCACAGATATATAAATACAATTACCATTTATCATTATCTTCATTATTATAATCTTTCAAAGTTTGACAGACACGTACAGTGAAAGGGTAGCGTAGCACGAGTTGTTGCTAAGGTACCCAATACACTCGGTTGCCTCTCCTGCCATAATTGTGAAGAACCCAACTTTCCTCACCCTTTTCGCTATGCTCATGTTATGATTTTTTCCACAAGTCTTTCAGGCCGTTCAGAATAAGTTATGTCGACCTATCTACTGTGCACTACAAATTCCACGGGGCTCTTGCTGAATGCAAGCAGATTCAGACTAACATGCTTCCTCCTGGCGTTGCGTATAATACAGATAGTCTATTAGGTGTCCCTTGATATCGTTTCAAACCATTTCCAAAATCGCGAGTCTAAGTATGTTTATAGATTTTGTTTTAAAAAAGCTAAAATAATAAATATCGAAGGCCGTTAACCACACTAAATGTGCCCTTTTTATTTATTTATTCATTTATTTATTTTATTTTATTTATTTATTTATTTTTTGGTAAGTCGTCTGTAAAAAGCATCTCTTTTTCCTTTCGGAACAATTTATACCTTCTTGCCATTACGAAGGCTTATATTGCCGGTGTAACGAAACTGAAGGTCCGTGGAACAGTAAGTCCGCCCTTCATTGATAGGTAAAACGTTCCAGTCTAAATATTCAAATTGTGACATATTGGCAAGGAAAATGAAGTTAACGGACCCAAAAGTAATTACTTTGGGACATTTGGAATTCATAATAACACTCCCAGTGTTTCACACTCGCAAAAATGGAAAAGCATGCTCATTTCAGGGGCGGATCCAGAGATATTTTCTGACAGTCTTCCAAATTATCTTTGTTGATCCAACCTCCATATTTGACCGTCTTCCGACAGAAAAAAATAGATACCCGTCAATGTAAACTTGAAAATCTGACCGTCTTCCGGAAGACCCAGAAGACGGCCTAAATCCGCCCCTGCATTTCTAGAAGTATTTTCCGGTCAGACCTTATGGACTTAGAGAAGCTGGGGATTATTTCAATACGTTGAAACCAAGTGGAGGCGTGTTTGTCCCTCACAATGCATTCTGAATGGTATTGCTCCAGTAGGTTAGTCGTAGGCAGTAAGCAGAATGTGACAAAGAGAAATTTGTAGCCTGTCAGTTTGTGGACCGGTACAAACAACCGAAAAAAATATATGGTCAGTAGTTTGGAAGCCAGGTGCGTTATGACCTTAAGTAACAGCTATGGACTACCTCAGGTGTCAACAACATACTTGTAAGGTCTGTTTGATTGGTTGTCCCCGTGTGCTCTTTTTCTTGGGGTGCAAGGCGGATTTTTGCCGTGGACAGAATCTTGGTTTAGCGTTCAAGAGGCGTTTCCTGTACTAGAATAATCAGTATATATCCTGTCGTTAAAGGACTGAAAGGAGAATGGTTTAAGAGAAAGAGGTTCACGCTTATTCCACGCTCTGATTCAGCCTTATTAATTCTGCGACATGGATGGAGGCAAATTTATCATACGGACCGTATCACCAGACAAAAACGAATGTAGACTGATATGGGAGATGGTGATGAACAATAGAAACAATTTGGTGTTTTGGAGGGTATTTAGAAGAGCACTGCTGCGACGATGCTCCATCAGTGCCTCAATTGCGACTTGGGTCTTGCTCTGGGCTCTGACCGAAACGCCATTAGTGGCTACGCTTGCCACGATCATCCTGTGGACTGGAGGTATTTATACCTTTGTTCAATTGGAACGCCGGGTCTATGAAGGGACATATAAGGAGGAGAAAGTCAATCTATTCGAGCATTATAACAGGCGTAAGACACGGTTTTGGGTGGCGGAATACGACGGAGGCGTCATTGGTTCTGTTGCTGTTGATAAGAATAGTGAGTGCGTGGCAGAGTTGAAAAGACTGTCCATACAGCCAGATTTTAGACGACTTGGAGTTGGGAAGACACTCGTTGACAAGGCAGTGGATTTCTGCAAGAAAAATGACTATAAAGAAATAGTCCTGACAACAACAGAATTCCACTTTGGCGCTCGACGGTTTTATAAGCAATGCGGCTTTAAAGAAATGGGGGTTTTCCAGGCTCCCGCAGTTTGCTTTTTGACCCCTTACAAAAGACACTCATTTAGTTTGCGATTAGATAAAAACAATGATATAAATCCATGTGACCGAATTGCCTTGGCCCCAATTGAACCGGTTTGTAATGTAGCACCTTAAGCAATACATATGATGGAAATGCCTCCCAGTTATGGTATAAAATTCACTACCGATCGACATCCATATTGGTATCTAGGCCACTACAAGTTTTAATGTCAATTTTAGTGATGCATGTTAAATTTCTAGATCCATCTCTGTGTGGCTAACTACTCTCTTCCAGAGACCAGACGCCAGGTAGCTGGCTGATGACGTCATTTCTGTGAAAAAAAATGGGCATCATTTAGTGAATACATTCTCTCTATGAACCTGGTAGAGGGTAAGGTGGGGCGTGGGCATTTTGTTATAATAATAATAATAATAATAATAATAATAATAATAATAATAATAATAATAATAATTGTTGTTGTTATCAATTTTTGTATATTTTCACAAATCCAGCCTGATGTAAAAAGCATGAATGAAGACATGTTTATGTTAAATTATTTAAAAAAGGGTAAGAACAGTCGTTGCGAACTCCCCATTATAATCTGCGACCTGCATGCACCGGAGCGCTTTTCTCCCGAATAAACTTGCAGATAGTAGATTATGGTAATACATTATTGCTTGATTTATTTTTCAGCTTTTTATCTATCTTGAATAATTAATGTAGATTAAGGCTTTTTTTTACAATTGGGTCATGAAATCGCGGTTCAGGCAATTAATACGCGATCAAATTCGAGGCTCCAAGTCACAAATGCTTGGCCTCTTGATCTATATTGCGGATTGTGTTAGCGGGGCGATACTGCACGTCAGCAATGCTTTTGTTGAGAAGCACTACCTCAATCATCCAAAGAGGTCTATTACCGTTAGGCCACACTTTTTTAATTTTATGGATGACATCCTGCGCGCGCATGGATTTTCGCCCGTTCTCCAAAAAAAAAAAAAAAAAAAAAAAAAAGCCCCCCCCCCCAGCCCCCAACGAAGTCGGTTGTCGCAAACGTTGTTATTGAATTTGCAAGGAAATGAGCTTTCTGCGCATGCGTATTTTCGCCACTTGGAAATGCGGCCACTTTGCTGTCAAATTCATCTCTAGGATTACTTTCAAATTACACAACAATAAAAGTCATAAAGAGAACGGGCGCCATCGTTTTGGATTGGTATGCCATTGATATTGGGCATGGAGATATCACCTTTTTACAATTGTGCGAAAGGCTGGCGGCGGCCGAAACATTTCTGTGACATTCTGTATAAAGCAGCACATTAATACCAGGTTTTCTGTAGCGAAAAAAGGGTCGACAAGGGCGTCGAGGTATTTGGTGGGCTGAAGGTCGGACAGGCCACCTGACAGTTTAGCTGCTTCGTGTGAGTTGAAGTTGACAAAATGGCATCGTCTGAAATGACCTTTAATAGATTTGGTAGTATTAAGCATATCTTTGCATCATTTTTTAAACATTTCTGTGAAGTGTTCAAAATGTTTTAATATTCTTAGAATATAAATAAAGACACACTGTTTGATTGATATTTGTTTTATTGATTGCTATACCAAATGAATGCATGAAATAACCATAAATAGATTTGGTAATATGAAGTATATCAATTCATGACTTTTTTTACATTTCTACGAAGTATTCACAATGCTTTAATATTTTGAGAGCATGGATAAAGACATATTGTTAGTTTGATACGTGTTTCTGTGGTTAAATTTGTGTTTCCAGCTGTGTACTGACAGCATTCCTTTACTTAAGCAGTTTTTTTTTTTTTGACTGTTTTTTTTTTTTTCGCCCTCTCGCACCAATTTTGGGGTACCCAGAGGATGTCATCCATAAAAATAAAAAAGTGTGGCCTTATCGCTTTTCAACATTTGAACTAGTTCTTGTATCTACGTGGTACATCTTATTCCGATTTGGTATAAACTGTGCCCTACGATAAATAAAAGGTTTTAATAATAAATGGTTTACTGGACTCAGTTATTATAATAGGGCCTATATAAAAATCCGGGACGGATCCAGGATTGTGTGAAGGGGGATCCGTTTTTTGGAACAACGGGGAAGGAGGGGGGTCTCAATAGTCCGGAGGTTAATAGCTCTATTGAACATGAAGGAGTTAAGAAATTAAGTGTTTGTTGTAGGCTGTATACTGTAGGTCCCTAGTATGCCGAATATGGAGTTTTTTAAAAAACTTTTTGGGCGTGCCTTATTGACGTTGAACTAATGAGGACACGTAATATTTCTGATCATTTTAACAGATAAATGCCATGAATAAATTTTGCCAAAATAAATCCTATTTATCTCCTCCTGACGAACTTCGCCACCAGCTGTCAAATATCTTTGCACTAATCGCGCGCAACCAGGAAGTCACTTCAAGCACGTGGAGATAGCGGAATTTGAAAAACCCACGCGTGTGTAAAAAAACGTTGTATACCTAGCTTGTTACAGAATTGCGACGTGCATCAGGAAAGAAGGACCAAAGTATGTTTAGTCGGAGTTAAAATACCGTTTACCTCAAGAAACTCAGTAAGTTTTTTTTTTTCGCGGGAATACACATGTATGTTACACTACATTTGCAGAAATGGGCATTATCATTATATATACAGACTTGACATTTAATATGGAATATTTCAGTTTTAAAGGTATACCTAGGAAAAATGCGTTCTTTTTTAAAAAAATTCAGATCTCATATAAGATATCTGACTGGAGAAGTGTGAAGACAGGTGTGTCTCTACCAATTAACTGATTACCAAGTCTGAAGCATTGCTGCATTGTGTAATATGCAGTGATTTGATTGGGTAGTGCTCCTTTGGGCTGGCTAAAGCTTGGCTTTGGCGAGGCATGGTTCTGTCAAAAATGTATCCATATGTCGGCAACCATTGCATAGAAGAATTTGAAATTTTGCATGCAAGCGGTCGGTTTTGCAGTGCGTAAAATAAGTTAAGCCTTGTTTATCAAAATCGTTAAGCTGTGTCAGAATGGCGTGAAAAAAAAAAACAGACATTGCCAGACAGACTGTTGCCCCAAACAGAACTGTCCGCACAGTTTCATAGAGTAATGCCCAGGGTTATGTACCCACACAGACAACACGTCCAATGTATCGATATCTTACCACCAGGATACAGGACTCATTGTCCTTCAGGAAATGCTGCTACAATTAAACCAAAACCACCTAGTCCGTTTTAAATGAGGGGCAAATTGTCACCAAAACGCGTTTTTCAAGGCGCTAAGCAAAGGCCGAAATGGTTTCAGCAGGTTAGGATATTAGGCGACCTCTGAGGAAGCCACTGTAAACAGCAAAACAGCGTAGTCTGTTTCTCTAATGAATTGGGGACCATGACCGTTTCTGGGCAGAACACTGAAATTGCGTTGTTTTCTTTATTGAGGTCAGATTTCACCAGTACCGCTAAATTGGTCAAAAAAGAGTTAACAGACATCCAGAAGAGGCCTACGACAAGGTGTGTGCCGCTTCTGAAGTGACTAGGGCCATTGATAGCGTCAATATTTGGAGTTGATACCACATTGGTGCCAAAACACCAATGGAAGTCATCGATGAAAACCTGAACCAGATCAAATAAAGGAATAATCTGGGAACCACTTGACTATCATTTGATAGGGGGCACCTTAGGAACAGTTTAAGGTGGCACAATCAGATTATTGGTTCACACAGAGAATTTTTTATAGCAGATATAACTTACAGAACCAAAGGAATAAGCAGCTACCTTGGTCATCAAAATCGCCATATTTGAACCACTTTGACAATATGTGGTTCGGTCAATAGTCGCTGAATCAACGGCCTGCATGTCCTACAACAAAACTGAACCAAATTGGACAAGTTTTAACCGTTGACTGGAATTTTATTCCAGATTAAATTCTAAAAACACTATCGCAAGAAATGCCTTGCCTCTTGAAAGCTCTGGTAGCACGAAGACAAGGTCAGGCATAGCAGCTACTGTTACTGTGACTAGACACTGACATGAGGGTCCTTTGTGGGTCGTGTAACTCTTTTAAAGACGATAATTTGGAAGATATGGAGATCCAAAATATCCCTTTCAATGGTTGTCATATGACTTAAAATTGGCAATGCATTTTTGTTTGCTTCACTGGCGAAGTCAATGAAAGAACTGATGTCGCAATAACATGGAACATTTTATCAAAAGTTATTAAAACACGATTTTAATCCTTATTTTTATTTATCAGTCTGCAAAATAGGAAAAAAACTGATGAATAATGATTTTGAAAAAATATTCCATATTAAATGTCAAGTCTGTATATATATATATATATATATATATATATATATTGATTTCCCCTACTAAAATACATAGAAAATTATCTATGGCCTATTTAACCCAATGACAATGTCATTTGTGAAAACTGAAATAAGGTAAATCTTTGAACGATTTACCATTTGTATTTATTTGTGTGTTTATTAAATTTAATTCATTAATAGGTTTATTTAATTCGTCTAAAGAGCTTAATTTCTCTTAATTTAGTCCTAATTAAAACGAGTGATAATGTTGATAGTGGTTCAGTTTATAGTTTAACGTGTGTAAGAAATCTCTTGTGCTGAAATACTGAACGCACAGACACTTCACTAATTGAATCATAGCAACGTTGTCCATGGCATCTGATATGCCTTAATTGGTGTGGGAGCAGGCATATTGTGAACTCTATTAAAAAATGACACAGATGTCTGTTACTGATTAATCAGCAGAATAAGTCCCAGTAGAACTCCCCATAACCTTTCTTTCTTTCTTTTTTTTTTCAGAGAAGGTGAGCTGTCATGTTATGGTTCTCAAAATACAGGAATACATTGTTCAAGTGGTAAGATATTAACAATAGAAGAGCACTAATAGGGCACCTGAAGATAAAAGGAATCAATAGTCAAAATGCTTAGAATATCATTTGCTAATAAGCAGAATATGATAAACCTGGCATGCTATTTCACTTGAATTAGGAATTGTTTTAACAATCTAAAGTATATTAAATTATACCAGTATGCTAGAAAGTTACCATAGAAAAAATATGAAAACATGCTTTTGCATTTCCCTAGTATGTTTGGTGTAGATATATACATATATTTTTTCTTCTTTTTTTTCTTTATTTATGAGAGTTTGAAGTCATCATACATGTATATTCACATCTTGACACTCATCAGGTATGTAGATAAGGAAAGATAAGGAAATTATAAGTTAACAAAAAATAATAATGAAAATAAAAGAATAAAGGCATATGTATAAATTAAATTCCATTAGGATTTTCCTTTCTATATTTGAGTCTCTTTTGTGATATTCAACAACCCCCCCCCCCCCAAAAAAAAAAAATAATAACTACCCAGCAGTTACACTCTTGATGGAAGGCAAAAAATATACACAGCTTGTTCTCAGATGTAAAATGTTCACCAATACCATACTATTATCTTTGCATCACACATCCATGCAAAAAAATGCCACATCTTAATTGTCCTCTCTGAGTTAGTCATCAGCAACTCAATCCTGACACCAGTGCAGCAAAGTAAGTAATATAGAACAATACGAAGCCCTTTTACAGATACTTTAATGCTATGACAGCTGGGCTTAACCATGCATTTTGAGAACGTTTTTTTTTTAAGTTTCGATGTAGGTAACTAGATCTATATGTTAAGAGGTGTACTTAAGATCTTACCTTTGGGCAGGTGAAACATGAGGCCAGGAACAGGTGTTGGGGTGTAAGGTATCATCCTGACCTACCACAGACAATTTTTTCTGTGGCTGGGACAGATTCTACATTTATGTATAGAATAGAACTATATCTTTACCTCATAATTATGAATTAATAATTCCTATTTGTTTCACTGGGATAGCAGTCAACTCTGGCACAGGTTTAATTGGTGATCAGTATTTGAGTTTTCAAGAAAACTTGAAATTTGTTGTTTCTTAATGATGGAATGTTTATTTGGAAATCCTATCTACAAATCTGCCATCAGTGTGCCAACTGCTTCTGTCTCGCTCCCTACCACCTAACCCACCACTCCCATCCCAAACTCCATCCCTTATTCCATCACTTCCATCCCACTTTTCATCCCTTATCCCACCATTCCAATCCCCATCCCCCTTCCCCACCCTCAATAAAATTATATATTTACCTTCAATTGATTCCACAACAAAGGCCACATTAGCCTCCCAGTCAGGTTTAAAAAGACCCTGGATGGGGTGGTTAGTATGCATATGTTGTTTAGGTTGACTCTGATCCCTGGGGTTAACCCCCTGGGGTCACCAGGCAGCTTGATCAGGGTGTTAACTACACACATATCCTTTTAACAAAACAAATAAGAGTCCATTGTGAAGTAAACAACTCTTTTAACTTCCAGGCTGTTGTGAGAGTGTGAAAGGACTACAATAAATTTAACCATAATTTTATTGATCTCTTGTTGTTGTATACTTTGAATTGGCACTTGAGGACTCTTTTGTTCACTGAATAACCCTCTTAGCTTCCATTACAGTCTTGTTAAATGGTATTTCCAAGTTGACTTTTTATTTCAAGTTATTGTTCATTAAAAAAATTGCCTAAACATGAAAGTGTGATAACTGATATTTTGTATATTTACAAAAGTGGTTTGTGGAACATTATTTAATTAGTGCGATATTTCAAAAGAAAACTTATGTAAGACTGAAAATTCATGGTCTATGCTTTTAGACTAAGTTTTTTGAAATCATATGTGAGGTAATATAGACCGTTAGTCATCCACTTAATAAGATATTGCACCTGTCTCATAAAAAGAAAGAAATAATGTTTTAGAGCAATTTGTTAATTTTAGTGGATGACTTTTAGGGATTAATCTTGACATGAAGTAATTTTTAGGTATAAAATTTGGACCAACTTTCAGTCTCAGGTTGCATTGTTAATATTGTCTTGGATGTGTAATGAAAACAACTGAAAATAATGAAAAAATTAATTGACTTATTAGTAAACTTGGTATTGGTCATTATGCAAACATGCTTATACCTATCAAAATTGACTCTCTTTATATTGACATAAAAAATTAACAAGAATCAATGAATAGCATTGCCTCTGGCCAAAACACAAGTGGTGACCTCCCTGGGATGTGTTTGGACACTGACAATGTGTGTGAGAGAATGTGAATTGCAGTGATTTGAGAACAATCACACACATAGTGTATTTGACTGGCTGCTCCAGCCTGAGTTTCAGAGATTTCCAGAGACTTCTATTATTTGAAAACATGCCTGTGCTGTTTTCAGTGACTGGTGCTGATAGTGCAGGGTTACTTGTTTAATTTCAGCAAACTCTGCTACAATCATTTCCCTGATAAGAAAACACTTATGCCAAGTTACTTTATAGTGTGTGTGTGTGTGTGTGTGTATGTGTGTGTTTGTGTATGCGTGCACATGTGTATAGTGTCTATGAATGCCGTGCTTTGACTGTGCGTTCATGCGTGCATGCATGATATGCATTTATTTGAATGGTAGAATACATTTCATGAAAGATTTTAAGATGGCAAAAAAAATAATACATTTAAATTATTATCCTCTACTCCTTACCCTCAGCCCTCCTCCACGCCCTACTTCCCCCCCCCCCCCCACCTACATTCTTCTGTCATTGGCAACAGAAGCTATAAGGTGTTATATACAAATACATATTATCACCATGTATTGCTGCACAAGCAAACAGAACTTCATACAATCAGCAGGTATTGCCATGTTGCTAAGCTATCTTTGCTGTAGATTGGCTTGCCACTTGACTGTGACAAGGAGAGAGAGATTTTAGCATGCTTTACTGATACAGCAGCCACGAAACTGATTAAGGAAGGTAAGATGGTCTGAATTATGTTCTGGTAAAGAGGTGCTCACAATATGAATGTGATTGAAAAAAGAAATCATGATTTAAGACATTGCTGTGATGAAAAACTCCAAGTGTAAAAAGTGTTTTGTGAAAAGTGGTATTACATATATAGCAAAGACTAAAATTGTTTTCTTCAAAAGTGTCACACTTAATTATGCTGTTTTATATATCTTTATGATATGAATTTACACCAAAACACAAGTTGGATAAAAGGAAAAAATGCATTATCAAAAAGAAAAAAAAAGTGCTCTGAGACAGCACACATGGACACATTGAAACAATGCTCATGTCACATGCAGGCACCCACATGTCGTACCCTCTAACAGTACATCCCTGTATTTGCTTGTCTTTGTCCCCATTTGCTCACAATTACTTAAATCTGCTCTTTGAGGACAAAGTGGGATTTTTTTTATTCTCATTCTTTTCCATTTAAGATGGAATAACATTGACATAATACTGTTGTGGTTTTTGTACTTGACGGCATTTAGGAGCGGGGACATTTTTCCACTCCACTGCTGTATCTGAATGCTTGTCGTATAGATACGCAGGCTTGTTTATCAAGAAGTGTGCTCTGCTTCCTGGACTAGGACAGTAAATTCACAGGGATTTTCTCTACTTATGACCATTAAAACTATGCACATGACTGATTCGAAATGTCCCTGGAGATACTGACTCTTGTTCATCGAGAAAAGTGAATTATCCTGGATAAGTGAACCACTGGGACTAGTACAGTATTGAATTGGACTTGGACAGCAAGGTAAGTTGCAGGTTTTGACAATATTTTGGACTGGTTGGCAATATATGCATGTATATTTTGTGTGAATCTGAGTTCTGGTGACCAAATACCAGCAAAGCTTACTTTTGGGATATATATTTGGGTGTATATACTTCAGAGGTAAGTACATACTTGGAATATAGAGATGGATTGCTATGCTTTGGGCCGGGGGTGGAGGGGATGCATCATATAACACATGTATATGTACAATACAGAACTAAAAAAAAAAAAGATCATTTAGGTCTACGTCTTGCGACGCCTGGCAGCCCCAAAGAACCTCTCTCCATGAATCAGCATCTGCCACATTTCCAAAACAAAATAATTTATTCATCCTTTAGTTTGTAAAAAAGACACACCCCAGTCCTCCAGGTCCATGCTGCACGTTCTTCATTTACCATTAGTGGTGGGGTGGGTGGGAGAGGGAGGCAGTGGCAAGGTAAACCAGAATAAGTATGGTAAATTGGGATAGAAAAATGCTAGTGCAGTTAGAAATTTCCTGGTCTTCTCTTTCTCTTTCTAATTTTTTAATTATAGCTGGTAGAAACTTTGTACCTGTAGTTGTTTTTTGTTTGTGTAAGTCTTGATTTTGTGCCACCATTAAAGTAGAGTGGGTTATTTTTTCTGAAAAAAAAAAAAAAAAAAAAAAAAACAAGTTCTTTATATTAAAGTTTTGTCAGAGTTCCCCATTCCTTCTGATACTTTTAGTGCAAGACTGGGAAATTCACTTTTTGCACGTTGCAACCAGTATAACTTGACAGTGATTCATAGACATCATTGACTTTTAGCATATATCTGTCACAATTAAAACCATTGCTTTGTATTTGTTATCTTTATGCTCCACCTGAGTGCAGCCTTTATTCATTTAAAAATCTTCTAATTAAATGGAAGAATAGAGGGACTTGCCTCTTTAACTTAATTAGTCACTGCAATACAGACTGAATGATATTAAAGGTATTCAATAAATGTACGGTAAGTCGTGTTTCCAGTCAAATTGAGTTGATAGAGCTTAGACCGATGTCAGCATGTCATCTAACCATGGCAACCTCACCATTAAAAGGCAGTCTTGAGTTATGTGAATTACAATGAGCAGGATAACTAAAGGATTAGATATCACCTGTGGTGAGTGAAACTAGAATAGCTGCTAGTACATAGATGTCTCCTGTAGTGGTCGAGCTTCTGATGATCATGAGATATGCTGAGATGGATACAGAGATAGGTTGTCCCAAGTTGACTGTAAACTCGCCTGCCATTAAAGTACATTTAACTGTTTAAGCCAGGGAAAGTTGATTTGTGTTGGTCACTGCTTAATTGTGTGAACAATTATATGTACAAGAAGATAGAGTTTAAACATTTTAGTAGAAAATCATATTCAAGAGATAAAAAAACAATGAATATATCTGAAGGTGGACATTTTTAGTCATAAATATTTTCAATTTAAGGGATATTATTATGAAGGGGAAGAGAATAACAATGAACGTGTGATTTAGCGCATAAAAGGGAGATTTTTTTAAAAATATCAAATGAATTGATTAATACATACTAGGAAATGCAGATATGCTATGTTTAATAGTTATTTTTAGATTTGAACATAATTTTAAAGAACTTTGAGTCTGATAATTGTGCAGTCATGATTGAAAATAGACTTTCAAGATTCTAAAAGCTGTGAATGTTTTAAGAGTTGTACGGTTTTCAACAATAATTCTCTAAAAGATACAAATTTTATTAAACATGATATTAGCTAATGAAAAACTACAGAATTAACAAGTGAAATCAAATAAGATGTATATCATTTGCATTCATATTTTAGGAGCAGATACATCGCCATTAAAAGTGAGCCATAAAATGCTTCTGAAACAAAAGTCGTCTTAATTGTGGAAGTGCTTGCATGCTGTTTGTTCTCAAATCATTTATCATGATGTATCATTGGACATAAAAGCTTTTATTCATTTTATTGAATTTTTAATTAGCCATTCCTAAGTATGATGAATGTCCACAAAAAAGTCACAGAAAACACACACGGTGACAATAAAGTGACAGCGGAAAACCACCTCTTGTCACGCCAGGGAGAAATAATAAGCAGAAGATGAAGATTG
Source organism: Lingula anatina (assembly GCF_051362555.1). NCBI lineage: Eukaryota > Metazoa > Brachiopoda > Lingulata > Lingulida > Lingulidae > Lingula > Lingula anatina. Next base: position 18,390,335 of record NC_141773.1, on the reverse strand, counting down.
ATCGTTGGTTTGGGACATTTTAAGGAAATTGTGTTTGCTTTTGTAATCTTTATCAGGTGTGTATGTTCCAAGCTGGAGCATAATAATGATTGATTGTGAGGGCAAACAATGGATGCTAATAGAAAAATAACATTTCAGGTATGGTTAATTATGACATCTTTTCTTTGCAGATCTCATTAAGAGTATTTCCCCTGTTAAACAATCTCTAACCTAATGTTGCATTGAGGTGTTTTTTGAAAATATCAATTTTCGAGGAGGTTGCCTGGTTAAGTGTTCCACATATCTCTTTATACTGTTTTCCCCTAATTAATTAGTGATTTAATGAAGCTGTAGATTGTTTCCTGAAAACAGCAGTTTAGAAATATATTTGTTTGTGTAGTAATTTATATATTCTTTAGCCCACATCCCCACAAATATGAAATCAAAACATTAAAATAGCTTCATAGGTCATTTGCTTATTAAGTTTCCTGGTGTTACCTAATGAGATTTATGAAAAGACAGAAAATTGTAAATCTCCATGGATTTTCTGTCCAGAAAATGGTATAATATGGTATTATGGATCATTATAGAATTTCTTAAAAATCTATAGATTTATGAAAAGGCAAAGCTTTCTAAGGGCCATATTCTAACTTGATTCATTCATTCACATAATGCGACAACTCGTAGATCAGCGAGGCATGTGGCAGTTTTCTGAAAATATTCAATTCCAGAATAAGCTAGAAGCTAAAAGGTAAGAACAGATTGAAATATAATTTTAGAAACTTGTTTCTTCCATTAAACTAATAGATAGTTTAATAGAGCATTTGGACATTCCCCGAGTCCTGCTAATTGGTGAAGAGACAATTGTGGAGTGAGTATTTGAATGCAACTTGATATCGTGAGTCCATGACTCATGTAATGGTGGTGAATAAGAGAACCGCTGTCAGAAGATTGATTACAATAATTGGACCATTGTACTTCAGTGGTGTTGCATTATGGAGAGATGGATGGTCCTCCAACAGACACAATAAAAAGGGCTGTTCTTTAACTCCTGCAAGATTTTATGAATTTTTTTGTGAAACTTTTCTTTTTATATGAATTTATTTCAATTGATTAATAGTGTAGGCAGAGATTTAAATATGGCTGATCTTCAAAATTTACACTGATATTTTAGTCTTTTACTGGACCCTCTATTTGTGTCTTAATTGGCTTGACCCATGGGAATTTTTTCTTTTTTTTTCTTTTTTTTTTACAATGGATTAACTGGGCTAAAAGTACTAAAATCATATCAAGTCAAATCAAATATTTTTCATCAGTTCATAATGAGCGTGAGACATAATCACATTTTTCTGCCCCCTCTCTCTCTCTCCATTTATTTTCAGCCATCTTCACACTCTGGTAGTAATGTTAATGATACCTTTAACAATTTAGGCTGTCTGACAAGACAAAATCATATTAATTTGTGCATTGTAGACCTGCACATCACTTTGCTGATCAAGATTAAAAGAGGATACAAAAAAATCAATTTTCTTCTAGAAGAACACTGTGAAAACCATTCTTCTGCTTACCAGATAATGAAATTAGATGCTATGTTCTCTGATGCCAGTGAGTCACCAGAAATGCAGTTGTTTTGTTTCTCATACATGTACAAGGGTTCATGTACTCACTGGTAAATTTAAATGTCATTGTGATTCTATTTTGTTAAAGTAGGTACTTCAGTATTATAATATTTACCCAAAAAAAGAAATTTCAAGATAATGAGAGATAATTTAAAAAAGAGTTTATATTAGCAGGTCTGTAGCCAGGGGAATTCAGGGGTTCAAACGAACCCCCTTTTTAACAGATGAAGGTTTGCTCTGAGAAACATTTAATCTACATATAGGTACACAAAGGTTTTATGGTAAAAGGTTAACTTTTTCAGACCCCCCCCCCCTTTACAATCACTGGCTACAGGCTTGATTAAGATTAAACTGTGCATGGCTATAAAAACATGAAATATGAAACTCTTGTAGTAGTGCACTATGCATAACAGCTAGGTAACCTCAAAGAGAAAAAAAATTAAGTAGGAAAGATTCTTAAGAAGAGCAAAACAGAATGACAGTTTGATGAAAAAAAAAAAGATTAGAAATTGCTTTTGCCAGCACCAGCACCGTAGCCTGCTTTGTTTTCTCAGCCAGTTAATTTCCAACAGCATGAATTAAACTGTTTGATACCTAGGTCATAATGTTATCAAGAGGAGCAGTTATATGAAGAAAAACCAGGGGCCTTTTATCAGCCTTATTGAGGAGGAAGGGAATGAAGTTATCTGCTTTAAATGAAGCATTGAGTCATTCTGTGCCCAGATGTATAGTTCTAGGGACTGAGTGTAGGGATTGGGAAGTCATATTTATATGCCCATTTACAGAATTCTTGGGACAGAACCATTAGTGAAGATTGAGATGCCTTGGTACACGTTAAGCTAGTAAAGGCTTATTGTTTGCTCTTTCCTTCCTATTTAATTTTTAAAATACTTTCTACCACTACTTACTGAATTGTACAAGCAAAGTGTACTCAGGTATTCCAGTAAGCAGAGTCCAATTATACAAAAATATTGTGTTAATTATAAAAAATTTCTGTTACATTATTCTTGTTGAAATAGTGGGTGTAAGTCCCAGACATTTGTCAAAAATGTCACACATGGAGGTTTATTTGCTTATTTAATGTTTGAGCCAAATAACCTTTCTTTTGTTCAGCATTCATGATGAAATTAAACATAAATTTATTTTTTAAAATATTTTTTTTCCATTTTCCACACTCAAAGATAAAATAAATTATGCATTTTATAAGAAATCCTTAACCTAGTACACCAAAACTTTTCAATAAATTTCAGACAGGTAATCCTCACAAATCCTTGTCCTTCACTTTAGCTGGAGAACCTGTTTTGTTATGTCATCATCTAGGGGTCTTTCACATCCTTGCCGTGGCTGTTCCCTCAGTTTGATGTCTGCCAGAGATATATACGCAGTGGCTTGTAACCTTGCAGGTGTTCCCTGTATTTTTACTACACGGTGTCGCCAAGCAACCGAGGCATGTTGGAGATTTGTAGCCAGTGAAGAGCTGATTAGGGGATTAGCAAAGAAATGCCAGTCCATCAACATCGAGGTGATCATCTGCGTGATCATGTCTCAATGAGATTTCCATGGGTCGGTCCGCTGTCTGTCTGTCTGTCTGCCTGCCTGTCAGCCAGTTGGTCGGTCATCTGTCATTGTCTGACTGCCCGTTTATATGTCTATCTGTCCATCCATCTGCCTGCTTTTTTTCTCACTGTCTATCACTTTCAATAATATCCTTTTAACAGTTATCACATTTTAGATGTCACATACATTTTCTTAATCTCCTATATAATTGTGCTTTCTTAATGATTTTTGCAATAGTGGTGCATTCCACTGCAAATATATACAAAAATTTGAAAATTAGTAAGCTTTCACTTCTCTTGATCTCATTGTGGCCTACGAGGTCATCAAAGTTTGATTTGCTCGTACTTGACTAAGATATAAATGAGCTGCCCAGATAGTGGTGTTTGTAGATTTTAAAGCATTTGATCCCAGATTGAAACATTTTTCAAACATTCTTTAAGTGTTGGTTGTCAAAACTTTCAAATTTATACAAGGACTTCAGAATTTCAACAGTATGCAGTTTCAAAAGTATGCTTAACTGTACATGTACAGAAGTGAACTTAAAATAATAGCAGATTGAAGGTGTATTTATAAAAGACAAGAAGATTAAGAGTAGATTTTCTAGCTGAGATGTCAGTATTTTTTCCAAATTTTATAGTATGCATGTAGTGCGACAAAAAGTGCAATGCATGCATATGTTATGTAATTTATATAGTAGGGATAAATTAAAATAGCACAAAAAGGGTAATAGATATGCATAATAGCTGGATACAGTTTAGAAAAATAAAAAGCATAAAAATGAATCTGTTTCCTCTTCACCAAAAATGAATGATTTGGTTATTTTTCTCCATTAAAATCACAACTTCAAATCACAATGTCTGATATGATGCTCTCTGTTGAACATTATATTGCACCTCCCCTGGCAAAATGCCAAATGATAAATTTATTGATTTGCGGCATAAGTCAAAAGATTTTCACATCTGTTAAGTCAACAAATGCCTGGTTGAAGTGGACAGTTATCAAAGCAGTGTTGATACACAATGAACAAGGTGACAGACCTTATGGATGATTAAACATAGAAAAGGTGGGACACGGGGCACGCAGCGATTATTACAGCTAGTTTCAGTTTTGATCATTTTTGTGTGAGAAGAATTGGTGACAGTTTTAAATGTTTGGATTTGTTGGGAACTTGTGAGGCTTTTGTCCCATATAGTAAACTGAAGGAAATTGATATCAGTGAGTTAAATGAAAAAGAGACAGAAATAGCCACATTTAAATGAAACTGACTTAAAATGATCAAAAAAGAAATAAATTGGTAAACTTAAAGAATAAGTACTCAGTAATTATCACTGGTTGCTGATCATTTACTCTGTCTAGAAACAAAGGTCGTTAGTAAATTGTGAAACATTTTGTGTATTCTTTGATTGAATTATTAAAATATTATTAAGTTGCACAACTGTCTAGCTCCCATCAATATTATAAAAGGCATAGTGTTGATTTATTAGAATTTGGTATTTTGGATAATCTGAGAATTAAACTACACACTAAACTGCTTATATGTCAAGATCAGAAATAGCAAGGAAACACAAATTGACATTTATCCAAATTTTCATACTCTGAATGATTTTCTGTCTCAAAATCAATGGATATACTTTGGAAAATGAAGTTATTTCTGCTTCTCATGACTCATTACTTTAATCATTTTGTATTTTATCTGTATTTGTCTTTCTTTTATTAAATTAACCATAATTGAAATAAAAAAAATGCTAAAGACTTAACCACCTGGTGTACTTGACAATTTTCAAGTGACATATTTTTACCTGTACAGTACTATGTGAAAAGAATTTTACTGAGCTTAATTTCCTTACAATTAATGGTGTTTTATTATTCTTTGCCTTTTCATGGCCTTTGCTTGTTTATGATTGCACGTGATTGCAGATTAATTATATGGAGTTAGGGCGAGGTGGGGGGGGGAGGATGAAAATAAAAGCTGTTCATGGAACACAGGCAATATCTGCAAAGAAGCATAACATTAACTGATTGAATAAGCATTACTGTGTTACTGCCACTGACTGTTGATATTTTTAAGACACAAGATATCCATATTGATAGAGAACAAACAAAGAAATCTAGTTCACATAACTGTAATTGCATGCATACCCAGTAAATGTCCTTTTCTTAAGAGATCTAATTTATGAGAGAAAGCGTGCATTGATCTGCTATCTGTAATTGACATCAGATCTGCGAAGAGACAGATAAGGTTTTCACTAAATCCCATGTGACCTTGATTGAAAAGCCTTTCCGGCTTAATATCCAGTTCAGTATTTTGGACTGGATCACAGGTGTACATGTACTAGCTGGAGCCTCACAGGTGTGCTGAGACAGAGGAGACAGCCATCACAGTGTCAGCTTAAAATCACTACAGTTTTACTATCAGAATTGCAATTCTTAACAGATAAAATATACTGGATTTTTTTGGCAGGTATGTGCTTTGATTTGTTAAAAATATTTAACAAAAAAATGATAGAGTGTAAAAGTTTTTGGAAATGAGTCAGGAAATAAATTAGTCATTTGTGCAACGTGCTTAGGAAAAAATTGAGAAAACTCACTACTTTATGCTTTTTTTATTTGGGGGGGGTGATTAATAGAGTTTAATGTCCATGATAAGATGTTTGACTGCAGATGTTGCTTAATATATTGTCTGACTACTAAGAATTTTGTATCTCTTCTTTAATGAAATCATGATGCTAAATTTCACAGAGTCATCTTAACTTAAACCTATATTTCTATGTAGATCTATAAATAGGAAAATTCATACCTCGAGTCATTTCTGTGAAAACCAGTAAAACCAGTACAAGTAAACAATTTCTCTTAATTCCACTTTTTAGCCATTAGATTTATCTTTTTTATAAGGAGGAAGTTTAAGTATAGACTTATGAACAAAGTCAATATTATTGGAGACGTTATGGTGTTGTTGTAATACAGGCATACCACCGTGAGGGGAGAGGGCGTGGAGTTTTTGGCAGCCTCTCACCCCTTACCAAATCATTGGTTTCCTCCTCTAGACAAGTGAATGAAAGTCAGAAATTGTCATTAAACCACATAAAAGATGTCTTATACATACATGTGTATTTTGTTTCTATTTTTGCATCTTAATTGGTCTGCAATAGGGAAAAACAAGGAAAAAGTTTTTAAGTACATGTATTAGAAGAAACAGTTATATAATGCTTTTTTCTGACTAACTACTGTAAAGGTTGTTGTTGTGGTTAAATGTGTACATGCTAAAAAACAGTTCAATGTTTTTCAAGTCCCTGTGTCGCCAGTGTGGAATACTTCATTTCTGATGTGTTCAGAGGGAGGAGCAAACAGCATCTAATTCAGCGTCAATATTTTGCTTCAATTTGTCAACGTTTACAATGTCAGGCTTCTGCCGCACACACACACACACACACTACGACTGACTGAATCAATGGTTACTGGACCTTTTGTGAACTTTTCACACAGGTTACAGCCCACGTATAACAAAACGTGTGATTGTTGTGGTTTAATCGTTTTTTCTGTTGAAATATTTATCAATAACAGTTGGGTAATGGGACCATTAAGGGAAGTAATTCACACGGTGGTTTTCCCTGAAGGCTTTAAGCCTTCTTAGTAACGCTGGCTTCTCAGTCTGATTTGACCTGAGTTGTCTTGGTAATTTGAAAGATAAAGAAGGATGGAAGACTTTGGTGGAGTAAGATAAGATTTAATGAAAATGAGAGGATAAAAGTCTGTGTGTGATGATGATCTAACATGCTGGGTTGGTACCTTGATGTAGCTTTTGACTGAAGACTGAAAATAAAGGTGGTATTGTTTGAAGTATAAGTCTTCGGACTGTTCTTTTAAATAGATTATTACTGTTATACTGTGAGCTATACTGGTACTAATATTTTATGTTTTATTTCCAAACAATAATTACATTGAGTAATATACACAGTGCTGTCTGTCAATTAAATCAATTTTTTCGTATCTAGCTGATATACCGTCCTACAGAATTTTAAAAATTCATTCAATTATTATTTTCTTTTTTAGATATCATCTTACAGCCTGCCTCCCTGTCATTTCTAGAACTCTCCAGTGACTGCGGCCCAAGTATCTAGAGAAGACGACAGAGGATTGCGCCAGGAGAATGATTGTAATGACAGGTATGTATGGGTTTTACTTTCTTCTGCAGCAGGAGCTGAGGCATGTAGATTTGGTATCAAATTAGTAAATTGATACATTTTTAACAGTTACTACCTAGTACAGTTGGAAGAGTGGGAATTTTAGCCATGTTTTTTTTTATTATTCTGTCATTATCTATAGATTCCATCTTTTTATTATTATTGTTATTATTACTATTATTATTATTACTCACAAAAAATTATCTCAGAGAAGTAGGGCAAAAGTTAAAGATACATTGATAATGAATAATGGCACAATGTTTTAGTTAGCTGGAAGGAATGTACATGCATGAAGAAATTGAAAAAACTTCCAAGTCTGTGTCAAAAAAGTTTTCAAAAATCTCAAGAGTAATATGAGTTTTATGGAGGATGACAGAAGATACCAGTTATTTACTTCTTTCACCTGTAAGACATACTAGTGCAATTAAGTAAACTTTCTAAGAGGGATTCTTTTTTCATGTTATAGATATTGGTTTAGTAAAATACTAGACAAACATATGTTTAAGAGGGAAAAGCTGACATGAGCTTTTTCTGCGGAAAAGTGGAATTCCATGTTTTTAAATTCAATTCTGATGGTTCCTGAATTCGTCAAGGTTAGGTGTTGGGTTCCATGATAATTTTTTTTTTTTTTTGAAACGTAGGCTCATGTCTTGAGAAGAAAAATTGGTAGAAATGCATGCATTGCAATTTCGGAAGTTTCACTTTGAAGATCAGAGGGTAAATGCTAATGTGCTCATTTGATTCCATACAATTGGGATGTTTCATTTCTAGACTAGCTGCATGTGCTTGTATCTGTTTGAAGTGATATAAGATGACACATACATGATATGGAGCTTGTTATAGAAACTTCGAGATCAACCAAACTTCAATTTGGTTGTAATGCTGGATTAAAAAGAGTCATTATTGAAGGTATGTGATCAACAGTGAAACATCTGGCTTAATTTTTTTTTATTTTATCAAGTATGTTTGTTGCCTTTTGTTACATTTAAACCTAAAATAGTTGCAAGATGTTATTTGGGATATCTTGTTTCTGAGCCATGTGTCATTGAATTGACTAATTGACTTGCATTGGAAGTTACCTTAATTGCATGGCATTGGAGGTTAGATTCAAATGTAAAGCATGAAATTTAATGTTATATTTTATATAATGTGGGGAGAGAGGGGTAACAGTTTTTATTGTTCGAAATAGCTGGGTTATGGCAGACATCAGTTTATGTTAGCTACTACTGAATTGGAAGATAGGAGTCGTGAGCTGACTGTGCCTGAATGCTTGTTTTTGTTTTTAACATATATATCTTAAGTAGCTGAAATAATAATATTAAAGTTTATTGTTAAAACTAGTGTATTTTTGTTAAAAATAACTGATCAGGACCAACAGCTGGAGCACATCCAAATAGTCTCCTGTACCTGTCTTATCTCATCTGAAATAATTGACGTATTTGCTCAGCAGAGATCTGAGTTCAAACCTAATAGGATCACAGCAATCCCTTCCAGTGGCAAATTTAACAGCAATTGTTCGGTATTGTCTGTGTAATGATCACACCTCTTTTGTAATATTTGCACTTCAAGTTCCACTCAATTCCTTTACAATAGGTCCTTCAAGGGGAATTGAGTGGCTTGAAAAGGCTATTGTGTGAGATTTATGTACCCCTGAAGGGGGGTGGGCCTTACGTAGGGTTTAGAATTTTTGCTTTGGGGTCTGGGATAAACCAAGAAGGCCCAGGTGAGACATTTATATTCTAATATAACCTGCCATCAATGAAGTTTTTTTTAACCACACTCAGCATGAACTACCTTAGTTTCTTGCATGTTTTTTTTCCCTTTTTTCCTAAACTGGCTTGTTCCTCCCATCGTCATGCAGCCATCTTTTGCAAATGTCATAGTTTCTTAAGACAGTTGTTAAATTCTATTTGATTTCAGGATTTTGCTCAGAGAGAAATTTGACAATGTTTACAAAGGAGTCTTGATTTTAACTCCCGCACATTGGGCTAAGAATGCTGTTGTTGATGCAGACTTCAGTAACTTTATCTTGTTATGTTGAATTCTGTTTGGTTTTAGGATATCTGTCAGAGAGAGAGAGTTGACAGTGTGTTCAGTCAAACTTTCATCTCAGGTGCGTTCACAATACAGGGGCGGATTTAGAGCGTCTACTGGGTCTTCCAGAAGATGGTCAGATTTTCATATTTACATTGACGGGTATGTAATTTTTTCAGTCGGAAAATGGTCAAAATTGGAGGATGAATCAACAAAGATAATTTGGAAGACTGTCAGTAAATAGCTCTGGATCTGCTCCTGCAATTAAACTATCCTATAGGTAGTTCAAGCTATACCAGGACTCTCGCTGATTGCAATCAGATTAACACGATTCCTAATTGTAAATGCAATTAACCTTAATTGTGGCCAGTGACTTGCATTGCGTGAAGCTCAGATTTGGAGCTCAGATGTGGTAGAAAAAATAAATTTTTTATGTACTAGTTCTATATGATAAATAAGTGGTCTATCAATATAATGATGCAGTAGTGGAGAATTGGGAGAAGAGGCATGTGATTAAAAACTTCATAAATCTAGATACAACTATCTTGGCTATTGGCTATTAATTTTAACTGATTTACCTGGTTATAAGTATTTAACTGCTTTATATTTTCTTTATTGATTTTTGATAAAACTTAAATATTTAGATGTTGTTATAGGTATATTGTGCTAGTAGAGGAAGCCTAGAAACAGATCACTGCTGTGGCTAAGACGCGATAGTCTGACACAATCTGATAAGAACCACTAACACAATGGGTAATTTTGGCAGAAGTCTTGTTCAAGCTCTCATACACAGGTTGGGTCTGTAGTTTAGCGATTTCAAAAGAGGGGAGGGGTCATTTTCTGAAAAGAAAAAGGTGGATCTTTTTTTTTTGTCCCATTTGTTAACCCATTCTGAGAAATGACATAGAAAGGCCAGAAAGAGTGTTTTGCTCAAACCTCCCAACTCCTACAAGTATGTTGCTTAAAATATAATGTTTGAATGAAAGCATGGACTTCTCACAGATCAGTGTCAGTTGCTTCCCCTTAAAACCATCACTTAAACTGAACCAAATGCAGATTTAAATGTATGATTGCCCTAGCTGTCAAACTGTTAAAAGGTGTCAAACCTTAGGGTTTGGGATGACATATATCTCTTTGTGTAACACTGTCTGGTCTTGTCAACGTCTCGACACTTTCTGTACTTGGCTCGCCATCATCCATTTACCTCCGAATACACCCCCATTGGACATCAATCATCATTGCGCACTGCACAGTGATAGATTGGCAGCCCTTTTGCTGATACAATGTATCATGATTTGGAAAATGAATAGATTGATGGATCACTTTGACATATATTTCAGAAGAATTTATCATGTAATATTGAAGGGATTTGACAGCACTTTTCATGATTTTATGATGGGGAAGTAATTGCTATTTTGGTTTTGTTAAAACACATCTATTGATTGTTATTAAGAATTGCTTGGGGTTGATCCAGTGAAATGAACAGTAATGAAATCATATGGTGAAAATGAGAAAAAAGATTAAATGGAATAATTCATTTATAAAATATGTAAGTGTGATTTCTTGCATTCTGTGTGACTTTTTACTTCAGTTGCACGTAACATAAGTGCATTCTATACTTTTCATGCTCATATTCTAAACTATTGTTTGATATCTTTCAGATATTGTAAAGCACTGTGTGTTCTCTATCTGTGCATATAAATCTTGAAAAAATTAAGATAATTGATATTTTCTAGAACTGAAACATATAAACTAGAAAAAAGCAAAACAAGTGAGTCATAGGAAATCTTGGTTCAAATTTCCATCTATTTTAAAATCATACTGCTTCTTAGAGAAAAACATATATACCACAGATAAACATGTTCAGCTGAGGGACTGTAAATCCTGATCTATGAACTTAAACATATGATTGGTTGTGTCAAACGAAGGCAGCGACCCATGAACCCCTAGTACTCCTTAAGTCTTCATGTTGTGACAGGTGTTTTGTCAGGTTAAATGGCCTTATCCTTTCTCACCTGTCTGGAGGTGACAGTTGGCATTAAGTACTGCAATCACCGCACCATCAAGGTGCCATCTTGTGATGAATGGTTGTACTGACAAGGGCAGACAATGTTGTTAATGTCTGCTGCTGCTGCTGTTAGTTAGTGGTTAAATAAACTTGTATTTTGTCAATAACAGTATGGGACATGGGCAGTATAAGGTATCATACTGTAGGAGTTGACTTTAGAGTAGTGAAAGTATAGCATTTTTCAACGTTCAAGCTTATGAAAATCTTAGTGTTTGTTTAAGATTATTTTCCTATTTTCTATAGCTTTAGTCATTGTACTAGTCAACTTTGATCAGGTTTAGACTTGGTACCCTGTAGTTTTTGGAGACCCACTTTTGCATGTGTGTGTGTGTGTGTGTGTGTGTGTGTGTGTGTGTTTGTGTATGCTAAGGCTCGCACACTATCCATGAATCACCTTTTTCCCCCCCAAAAAAATAAAAAATAATTAAATAAACATTTTTTTACTTTTTGATAAAAGGAATATCTAATCATACTAGTATGTAATTTAAATTATTTCCCTTTACTTTCCTTTTCTAATTCTGCCAGTGAACACAGTTGTTTGTCTTGTGTTTTAACATGCACAGCACATATACCTTCAGGGTTGAGTACTATGGTATAGAATGTTCTAGAGAAAAGATGGAAATGCAACTTCTATTTTGCTCCCATGAGGTCAGATACCCCAGGCTATAAAAGAGTTATCATTGTTAGGACAGAGAAACATGGTAAGTTTGGTAATCAAAAACAAGCGAAATGTTGAATTTGGCTGCTACATGTGTACTTCAGTGTTAGATGCCATGTTGTGTGCTTTTTACTGTTAAATAATAGTCACGATACATGGACATCTGTGTGATTCTGTGTGATATTGATCTACAAATGATGCAATGAAATGCACTTCAAACTCAAATGCAAAATGGCCATTAAACTTGTCGTACTTAATTGTAATTTGGATTCCATATGATCATAATCGTTGACTCCAATGGTTTGGAACCCTCTGTTCTCCATCAAGAACCAATTTTGTTATTTTTTTTTTACACATGCTTCAGTTTTTGCACCCCTATCCATGCATATCTCCTCCCACAAATTAAACCTTGCATTTTTTTCTCCGAACCTATTCACTACCTATTTGTTAAAACCAATATGTATTTAGATCCTGCATCCAGATCCCCTTGTGTTTATGCCCCAAAAGGTGCTCCCTGGGGAAATATGATCAATAGCTAGTGAATCGTGTGGTGATTATCCAGTGTTATGCTCTCCGTAGGGTTTTCACTGACTTGATTAAGCTGCACAGTCCTGATACCGACTGCTCTATATTGATCAAATTCTGTTACTGGATAACATGCATGAGAATGTGTTTTGGTGGAGGCAGGAGGGCCAGGATACAGTTTAGGTCAACCCATGGGCATGCTGAAGTGGGCAAAGGGACAAGTGATCCCATTCTATACTGGCTTCTCTCAAAATGTGTTTATATGCCCAAACAAAACAAGAGAGACTCAAAAATATGTACATGTAGTTCATGCCTTCCCCTGATACCCCCCCCCCCCAACTCTGAATCAGCCAGGGCATACTGAACCATGTAGCAAGAATTGTAGATGTTATAGTTTGCTGTCACACAGTAGGCACTTTCTGCTGGCACAATATGGTTTGTTCATCTTATTCCTCAAAAGACAGAGGTATTTATGAAGCTTAAATCAGATTGCATTGTCTCCAGAGAATGTTATAATTAAGAAAACCATAAACTATTTATTTTTTTTATGTTGATTTATGTATGTCATTTGGCAATGAGCTTAGAGCTGGTACAAATGTGAAAGTATGGGTTTGGACCTCAACAGATGAAACTGAAGTTCAAATTTTAAAGCTTTAGTTTGTTGTTAACAGGACAGTAATTGCTTTATAAATTTTTTTTTAATTTTTGTATGCAGAAACAGTTTTTAACTGTTTATGGTGCCAGTGATGAATTGCTCATGTTGAGTTCAATAGGAAAAGCAGCCATGTGATAGAATTTTTGCTGTGAAGTTGTGTACACTACACTCATACTGATAAACAAGTAATGAACCCAATGAGTGTTTGTGGTGCACATTGTTTGGTACAATTTTTGGTGTTTTCACCAATCGTTTTTTTTTTCAGTGACTTAAACAGTGACAAACCAATTGTTTATTGGCAGCTGCTTGCAATTGGTATAGTTCTCAATGACTTGAGCAGTAATGTACCAAATAAAATATAATTTCACAGATAAGATGCAGGTATTCAGGGGCGGATTTAGGCCATCTTCTGGGTCTTCTGGAAGACGGTCAGACTTTTAAGTTTACATTGACAGGTATCTATTTTTTTCTGTCGGAAGACAGTCAAAATGAAGGATGGTAATAAAGATAATTTGGAAGACTGTCAGGAAATATCTCTGGATCCGCCCCTGGGTATTAGCGAATAAGACCTTTCCAGGTATCCAGATGACCATGACATATGAGATAAAGGTACCTTTTGCAGCAAGGATTTGGAGTATGTATTTGCAAGTTTTTTACCACTTATAATAAACTTTGCCAATTGCATGTCAGGAACCTTAAGAAGTCATCTATTGATTCCTGAAGTTCTTACAGAATCCTGTAGTAATCTGTAGGGATCTCAAGAAAATTGACTCTGAAAATTCTCCAAGGTACCAGCTACCATATGATGCATAAGTACATCATGCAGTGCTCCTGAGATATGACCTGAGAAGTCTAGTTTTATACAGAGGGAAACCAACTGGGATTTCATGGCGGCTGGGGTGGGTCTATTATAGGGACAGAGCACTGCTATTTATAACTGTCTGTGGATGTTGTAATTATTGTTGATATGATATATGATATATGAAAATATTGGCATGATTATGATATGTTGAAATATATGGAAGGATGTGAAAACATGACATAGCATGATGTTATGTGAAATATTATGAGGCGACATGGTATGGTGAGTTAATGAAATATAAATGACATGATGTGAAACATAATTAATAAGACATGATGTCCTTATGTGAAATATTGTGGTAGGGGGTGGCATGGCTGGCCTGTGCCCTAGAGATAAAAAACATGATTTAGCCTGACCCTATGTGAAATATTACACGATATGACATAATATGATGAAATATAGGCATATGATAATAACATTATGTATTGTATGGCATCATGTGACTTAACATATGGCATGTGACATGACATTTATCTGTATCTTTTCTAATATGTTGCCGTTCACAATACTGGTACGTACTGTCACAATGAAATTATGTGACATGAACTCGTGATGTACTGAATGTGCGTGATGTAGTATTATATAATATAATATGGCATGACATTTTAATACATGGCATGGCATAACTTGATTTCAAATGTGACGTGACATATGACATGATAAACAATAAATTTATAACACAGAATATTATATGCCACAGAATTAAATTGTACAGGAATTAAGGGAGTGAACAGTCTTTTTTTCAAAGTTTGGCTCACTTATTTCAGTATTCATTTCCTGGTATTAAGAAATAATCTTGATAAATTTTTAAAAATATTATTTTGAAATTAAATGTACAATTCTTCTGAATTCCAGTATTATAGTTTACATATGTATTCTAAATAGATAGATTATTATGGGTGAATAATTATATAAACTATAGATACATGTTTATTTGTATCTTGGGTCAAACTTTTATTTTATAATTCATACTAAAATGCAGTAGGATAAAATTAAATTTGAACTACATTACTTACAGATACCAGTATGGCAAAAAAGTCGGCCAAAGATTGGTACAATTATGCAGTTTTAATGATGATTATGATAAAAAAAACATTTAAAAAACATAAACAACCATAGTAAAACAGTTGTAAGTCAGAAAGCACGCATATTATCAGAAATTGAACTGCAACTCAAGTTTGCATGCAGGCTGAGCACCATCTCTGAAGACAACTAACAAGATTCCATCTGATTGCAGAAAAAAACTACCACTTGCATGTAGTGTGATTACTGAGGAGAGAAATGCAGATTTAATTGCAGTGGGTCAAGTAGAAGATTGTATTGATTTTAGGAAAGGTCGTCATCGGCAAGTTGAATTTGCTGGCTGAGATCAGCAGAAAGAGATAGCTGTAGCTACCAATTAGTTGGATGCTGTTGGCGCAGTGAACCAACTGGAAGGCATCTTGCGATTCCTTGGTGCTAGATTCACAAAGAGGTAGATGATAACATTACATAATTTTATAGAGGTATTATTATCATTGTTGTTGCATTAATTATGATAGTGAATAGAAGATATGATAAAATGAGGATTCAGCAGAGAGAGGCAACTTTTGTCAGTTAGATAAGAAAATTAATGTCTTTTTGGATCATTGGTCTGCCTTGCATGTTGCATGTGCAGTATTCTTTGTTGTAATGGTTTTGCTGTTGAGTTTTTCTCTACATAATCCATTCCGTCATTATTACAACAATTTTGATCATACACATGTATGTAAGGCAGCTTGAGAGATGCTTGAAGGTGTAAGATATATCAGAAGCATGATTCACCATATGTTTAGCAGTGTATGAAATGGTTGTCATTATGTTAAGTTATTCCGGCTACATTTGTCACTGTCAACCTGAGCCATTAGTCAATTAAGGTATATCAGGTGTGAGGGAAGGTGCGATTTTAGAATGATAGTGCAACATTGATAGAGTAAGTTGTATGTTTTTTCTACTGTTTTTTTTTTACTGTTTTAAAATTAAAAGTTTAATCATTTCATGTGCAGTATATCAGTTTTGTAAGATACTAGATAATTATATATATACTGATATAGCACACAACTATAATGCATTCACACAATGATAAGAAGATGATGGGTTTGTTATGCTTTTTTTTTTCAAATTTAAAGCAAACCAGTAGCAAGACTTAATCCTTTTAAAAACTGTCACACACAGTATAAGCATAGAGCCTCATCAACATGATTGAACCTCTGAACAGAATGCTATAGTTATTATAGAGTCATATGTCAGATAATTATGCAGTTGTTATATAATTTTATGATAAATACTTTATTGACTCATTAGGAAGGGACTATGGGCTCCTCCTGCATGTTATTGTTTAGTTGTAATATTTGTATAACAAGTTTTACTAAATTATAAAATGTGTTGTCATTAAACACTATGAATTGTTTTGTTAATTTTTTTCTAGCCTATTTGATAACCGTCTTGCCTCACTTTTAGTGACACTGTTGATGTGTTGGTCAAATGTATTACTAAGAGTACAGTGATGTAATGTATTTCTTGCCTACCCAATTAATGTAATTGGCAGTGTCTATTCCGTCATTTGAATTATTCATGGCAGGATCAGCTCTAGGCTACCTCTGCCTTATTTAATTATTGTGTAGGTCCAGCGTCCCATGCATTATTCTGTCCTCAGTTTCCACTATATTTGGGGTAGTTATTTGAATTGTGGGTACATCAATTTTCATTCAGATTCTGGTTAGGAAACTAATTTGTTTAGCAGGAGTTAACCAGTTTTTATGCTTTGTAATACCCAGTAATGGAAGCCCTTTATTCATTTATCAGAATTTCTTTCCTATTATTCTGGTACAGATATCTTACAGTTACACAGTGTACCATGCTGTAACAGTTGGTTACACAGTGTTACACTATATCTGTAGTTTGGGAGTATACTGGGTGCAATACTGTAATGGTTGGTTACATAGTGTTACATTGTATGCATAGTTTAGGAGAACACTGAATGCAATACTGTAGCTATTGGTTACATAGTGTTACATTGTATTCATTATTGCAAGTAGACTTAGTACAATATTGTATATGTTGGTTACATGCTGTTACATTGTATCCATAGCTTTGGGATAACACAGTAGAATACTAACTGTTGGTTACACAGTGTTACATTGTATTGATTTTGGGAGTCATTCCCCCCTGCCTTTCCTAATGTACTTCAATTATACATTGATTATAGGCCTTTAGTCATTGAGGCATTACACATCTTGTGCAATAATGCACACTTTGATATTGGAGCTTTTCATTTTATTTATTTATTTATTTATTTTATTTTTGAATTTTTGCTTCCACAATTTACCCTGCTTAGGTATAATATTTATGTCCCTTTTGGTTGGAAAGTCACTAGTTATTTGATTTTATAACTTTGATTGTCAGTTAAAGCTCTTCATTTTAATATATACAACTTGTTAACTATGTGTGAATATATTCTGAAATGATTACACATTTTATTTTCAAATTAGAAGATATACTTTTGGTAGATCATCATCAGTACTAAATAGACAATTCTCTCTTCAACACTTAACTTTGGATAGGTACGATCAAGATTTCATGCTTTGGTTAAAAAAACAAAAAACAAAAACAAAAAAAAAATTAATCACAGATGCTTAAACAAGAGTATGGCAATTGTAAGTGTGCACTTACATGACGTTTGACAAATGCTTTCACACAAGAAAGTTGGAATTATTGCAGTTTGGGTTGCAGCTGTCCTGTTACATTCAACATCTCAAAACACTATTTTTTGCACCAATCTTGCTGTATGTGCTGGAATTAGGCCCAGAATGCTAATTGAAATGCTTTCTTTTCACAGCCAGAGGCGGTAGACAAATATATTGACCATGGTCTATATCATAAACTGGAAGGATTGGCAAAGAAGGTGACTGAGTAAGAGCAAGTGCAAGAAAATTGATATACTTAAAAGATTTTCTCCTCAAGCTGTTATTGTTATAGATTTATGATGAAACAGCATGCGGTTTAGCTGTACTCATGTTTATCTATTTATACATGTATATACAGCATATCCATCTCTCTATCCTTCCATCCAACCACCCATCCACCCATACACCCAACACCCACCTACTCATTCATCTACCACATACCTATACACCCAACTCAGACCCACATACCCGCCCATTCATCTATCCAAACACATTGACCCGGCTACAATGTATCCATACACCCAACACCCACCCACATACATTGGTGTATCCATCTAACCTTACACCCAACATCCACCCACATACCTACCCATTCATCTATCCCTGCACCAACCCAACTACTGATTTTTCATTTTTTTCTGAAATATGGGTGTTTTTCTAAATACATGTATGATAAAGGTGAGGAGATGTATTTGCAGATTCTTAAGTATGAACAAATAATAACGGCATATAACTGGTAGAAGTTGCATCTCTTTTTAATTGTTAGCAAATCCACATTAATGACTTGCTAGACTAGTAATGCTAAATAGGTTGATTAAAAATGACAATGATAAAAAAAAGAGCATAATGATAAAAAGGATGGGAAAAAAAGCTTATTAGGGGCAATTACTTTAGGTAGGGTCTGTAAATTACTGGATTATATGCTCCCAAAAAGATAAACTAATCCCAAAGGTATTTGTCTTTCCGAATGCATGGATTAGTTCTTAAATTATCGTGATTCAATTACAAAAAAGAGGACTTTGTGAACATTGAGGATGATTTTTTAAAATTATTTGTTGTTTATACAGTAGGTGTATTTGTATGCTTGTGTATTGTTTTGGTTGAATGACGTTATACAGACTTAAACAAAATATTTAAAAATATTTTTAAAATGCTGTCTTGAGATAATTATATTGATCTATGAACAAAGTTTTGTTGCTCATCAAAGAAATATTTCTGTCTTGGTTGCACTTTCAATTTACTAAAAGTTATTTATTTTTTTCTAGATCACCTGTGGAACTGACTCATATGCTTCAGAAGCAGGTCCAATATTTTAACCGCCTGTTTTTATGTGGTAAGTGGTACTTTGTAAAATAATTACACTTAACAGTTTTTAAAACTTTTGATTATAGAAAAAATGTGCAGTTTGATGAATGTCTTCTCCCACAAACACATATTTTCTCACCACAATCAATGTATATGGAAAGTTTGTGAACTCTAAATGGTAACTTGGTTATTTTCTCATCTTGAACATTGACTATATATTTTCATTATTTAATTATGTGAAAAAAAAAAGAATGGTATGGCAAGTAATCGCTTAGTTTGGAGAGAATAATCCTGATGTGGATGTTACATTATGCATCTCCTATGGAAGCGGAGGACTTTTTTTCTTTTTATTCTTTTGGAGGGGGGATTCTATATATTTCAGGGCTCATCCTTTTCTTTAAGCAATTTTATAGTATTAATATTACCTTTCATTATGGGGGGGGGGGGGGGGGTAAATTGCCTAAAATGTGCATGTCTTTTGTTTGTACATTTTTAGCACTGCAATATAAGATCCCCTTGTACTGGGTACTTGATTCCCAGGTTTTCCCATAGTGCTGTGTAAACAAATAATGTATGACGTAAGATTCCTGATAGGTAGTCATTTGCCTGACTTTTCTTTTGTAATGTATGTATAGGCCAAAAAAAAAAAAACTGCCTGCAAGTAGTAGAAAATTGTGCCACGAAATTGTATTATTTCCTCACTCTGGCAATCACAACATCTAATACAAGATGAGAGCTATCGCACTAACTTTTGTGATACCACTCAAGTTGCAAGTTGTATTTTATCACAAATACTTCAATGGTGAAGTGTTTATACTGCAAACGTTCTGATATTTTTCCTGCTGCTAGGAGAGATGCAGCTTCAATAACAATGATGAGGGTTTGTGTAAAAAGATCTGAGTTTTTCTTATTGGGAAGTGTTTGCTGGGAAATTTAAGAGGAGTGGGAATGGTGGAGTGAAGTGTTAGTGCAAGTGGTCGTGACGTGACTTTTTTACCATCTTGGGATAACATTTACTTTGTGTGGGAATTGGATCAAATAATACGTCCAGTTTCCATCTTACACTGGAAAATCTGCTCTTTTGTGTTATTTAGTGAAGCTTTTTTTTTTTTTTTTTTTTTTTTTTTTTAGATTTCACATGACTGATTTGAAGAGAGAAAAAATTAACGTATCTTGCTCCTTCATCCCTCCTCTAAGTATAGCTTTGACCTTCTGTTCCTAAAGGTGATATTTTCCTTGAAATCAGTTTATTCCTATCTCTAAGTAGAATGACCTTTTCCTGGCAGACATATTACAGGTTTATTTGCTTTGTATGAAATAATCCGGTAGATATAGGTTTAATGTTTCCCCTCAATAGTATGTTTAACCCAATAATTGTACATATGTTATTAATGAAGAAAGACAGTGATACTGAAACTCGGGGTAAAATTTGCCATCATTTGGGAAAATCTTATACTGTATATTTGGTAAATAAAACAAAAAGCTTTTCTTTGAAGATTATGAATTATCTTTTTATATGGTTAAAAGGTGGTGGGGTGTGTGGGGGGGGGGGGGGGGGGAGGGGAGATAAGGTAAAGTAGTTAATGGATTCCACTCATATGTATTATAAATCCTGAGAAAATAAGACCTTGTCTGACTAATATTTTTGAAAAATATTTTGTACACTAAAAGATGTGCAGCACATATTTTTGGATTTCCTTGTTTAACTTGGCTATTTGATTCTGAGTCTATGTTTGGATGAAACAGTTGCTGTTGGGCCTTTGATGGGGTGTCTGTGTGTAGTCAGGTATGTTCAGGTGTATAGATAACCAGTGCTCAGGTATAAAAACACCTGTAATCCTCACTCTGTTAGTGTCCAGGTGAGATGACAAATCCCTGCTGTTTTCATTCTTCATCCAAAATATTCTTTTATTTGTATACAATTAGAAAATGTTTATAAACAAATCGGCCAGAACTAAGTAGAGTTTAAGATCAAAGGGAATTGGTGCTCTACCGGCTGATCATAATTGGCAAATATCAGGCTAGGATGGCATTGGATTAATTTCCGAGGTTTTGACTTGGCCAACAGTTTAGGCTGGAACATTTTTGTTGCTGTAATTAGCATGGTGGCTGTGTAGGGCCGAGGGCAGTACCAGAAGGTCAGGAGACGGTTTTTTGGTAAAGTGTAGGTGACGGGAATATTGAGGTGAGTAACAAGGAAATGGTTGATTGCAGAGAACTTAAAGCATATTTGATCTGGTCAGAAGAGTTTTTTTTTGATTCAGTGAAGTTATGTTTTAAAATTACCAGTTTCTAAAGTACACTTATGTAGTGAATGCACTTTGGAAAATACAGTGGCTGAAAAAAATGTTTGATCTCTTCATTTAATCTCTTTAGTGCTTTTTTTTGTTTAGTTTATATGCTTTTTTTTCCCTCATTTAACTTCACGCTCTCTCTCTCTCTCTCTTTCTCTCTCTCTCTCTCTCTCTCTCGCAAAAGTTTAGTGCAGTTGCCCCACTGCAATACAGGGATGTAAAAACCAGCCTAAGGCAAACAGAGGTTTCACACTACATCAAGAACTGCTTGAAATTGCAATTAATATACATGGCTGGTTCAATCGGATAAGCAATGAAAAAAATGCACTGACCGTGATTCTAATTCTCTGTCATTTCTTGGTGTTAATTGTACAAATGTGCATTAATTTAGATGGAAGCTCAGTAGAGGTATTGATTAGCTATAATAATTCCTGTAATCACGGCTTAAGGCTACTGCTTTTTTGCACTCATTATGTTTTCTCTCTCTCTTTTTTTTTTAGGGGAGGAAATTTGTTTCATGTCAAAAAAGATTTTCGGTACATTTGTTAAGCTGATTAAGCTTTTAACCAATTATATTTATATCTTAAAAGTAATCTTGTCATAATTATTTTTCATGTGTTTATTTTATTTTATTTTGGGGAGGGAGAAATTGTGGAATTTTGGATTTAGTATCTTTTTTGATATGGTCAATAAGTAGAAGGTATTATATCAGGAGATATAATTTAAAATGCAATGAGGACATTTCACTGAAATAAAAAAGAATTCTTTCAGTGAACATCATGCAACCATCAGTTCATTACATGATCAAATGGGGGAAAAAAATGAAAACGCTGTGCACCAGATGTAACAGATCTCAATCTCTCTGGAGTCTGGACACAAAACCAGTCTTGCTTCCTGATGCAGGAAATCAAGCAAGATGAGACCAGTTTTTCAAGATAAAGAAACGTATGGATTTTTTTCTAAGCACAGGAAGGCAATTTGTGTTCACCAGATAGGAAGTAGAGCCAGTGAAAGGAGGGAATGGTAATGGACTAGGGTAATGAGATTAATGAAATATTAGGATTCTTTTTAATACTGCTGGTGCATGAGGTCTTTGTTATTTTCATTTTTCATGTAATATTCTAAATTCCAAACTTGCATGACATGATTTTTTTCTGTGTATTAAAAAATGAGTCTTGCATTGCAACTTCTGAAAAAAATTTATGATGTCAGGGTGACTATCTCATGTCATCCCCCGACCCCCCCCCCCCCCCCCACACACACACACACACCTCAGCTCTGCCAGAGGTGTGGACTCAGAGGAGAATTCAGGGAATTTGGTTGAAACCTGTGTGATCTGAACTATAAAATAAATTTCCTTTAAAAAATTGAACACCTGACTCTTGAAAATTGACAGAAATGCATGAAATATCTCAAGAATCACGGGTGATTTAAGGGTGATTGCAATTTGTGTGGAGAGGGGAGATGGGGTAGTCAAAATCAAACCCCCCCCCCTCCCCCATGGACCAGTCTTTTAATCACACAATCACAATACCTGCCATCTGCCCTTTACAACTTAGACTTCTATAACTTTTATACCTGGTGTACTTGTTAAGAAACAAATACATGGTTTCAATGTGGGGGTTCTTCACCTGAAATTAATTGGCATTAATTGGCACAATTGTGTTTGCATAATCCTCGCTTTTACTGAATTGATTGTTTACCAAGGGCACTGTGCAGTCAGTTCCTTGTAAATACTGTCATTTGAGCATGTTTATGTCTGAGTTATTAAGACAAACCAGAATAAATTCCACGTGTCACCAAACAGAGAAGTTGGCTTTATCACCAAATTAAACAATAATTAGGAGTTATGGAGGCTTTTGTCCAGGTATAACAAGGTAGGTGTAAACAGCATCTTATCCTGGGTCAACAGAATGTGGAAAGGTAATATAATATCAGTCTTGTCCCAATAGTCAATATTTGCTGCCAGTTTGATGCTGTTGGATCAAGTGACATAAAGATTTGAAATCTAATGCTATCCTAAGAAAGGACGTTAAGGCATGTTTTCCACCTCCCAATAAGAGGTAAATCCTGTATAATTAGACATACTCACAAAGGTTGAAAGCAACCTGGAGTTAATTTGTATTTTTCCTGTAAAATTGCGACTCTCTGTTGTGTTAAAGTTCTGCTTGGTCACCTTCATTTCCATTATACAAATGGAGTGTAGATTATTTTTCTTTCTGAATCTTATTTCAAAGAAATAAATATCATTTAAACATACAAAGGTTGTTAAGGTTGTTATTCGATTTACACCTTTTTTTGTGCAACCTTCCACATATTCTCAACAAAAGGTACATGTATTTACCATTTTCTAGCAATATTTTGAATCCTCTGACCTAGGCTTCAGGGATGCTCTTAAAGGTTACTGACCCAGGGGTCATTCAGTACAAACATTGTGAATGTATCTACTACAAACCCTCACTGTGAAGAGGAGGGCTAAGCAAATGAACTGGAGAAACTTACTAACTCTAATTGGCAGAATAATTGGCAGATCTTTTCTAGGGCTTTTTGATGTTGAAAAGACTTGTTTTTTACCTGGCCTGTGGGAAGAAAAATCTGAACTAGCTTTGTTAAAGTTTTAATGGCATAAATAGCTTGCCATAGTTCTGTTGACTGATAAATGTAAGCACCTGAAGAGAATTATTTTTTAAAAGTATTTTCTCGCTGACAAACAAAGAACTCAACTGATTCTAATTTTATGAAAGCCTTGATTGAAAAGAAAACTACCTTAAGGGTAGAGGCTGATTATGTGAAAGTCATTTCATTTTTTAGTATCTAGCTGATGAAAAACAGCAAATTGGCTCACAAGTGTATCATATAAAAGTCCTGAATATCATAATTTAAAACATTTGTAAAATCTTGTTGCTACAGATTAAATATTCAACTGCCTTGCTTTTTGCAATCTACAAGTTCTTGATATACATTTTCATTGATTTTACTGTATTTTTTCTTTAGTTGTATTGTTTTATGTTATTGTATCTACTTAATGATCCTTAATTTGAATTAATTTCTTCAGCTTGGCATAAAGGCCTTAATTTAATTTTATGTACAAAGGATTTGAAACATAAGGCTAGCCCTGTTTTGCACAGAATTTTAATTAATGTGAATAATCAGAAACCTGCAGTTATAATGAGGATTTGGTTTTTTTCTTCTCAGCCGCAATGTACATATATTAGTTCAATACGACCTAGAAAACACACTAATTAAGTCTTGTTTTTCAATCATTCTCCCTTCCTCTGGCCTCAGGCTGCTCATCAACTCCAAACACCTTCAATTTGTCCTGAGAGATATGTATTACACATGCTGAAGGGCAGTTATACAGTTGTTTGTGCCAAGAAGTATGAAGAGACAATAGGTACATGTAGGGCATCGCCAATTAATTTTATCCTAAATAATTTGATAAACTTGTTGGTGTAAAGCGGTGATATAAGGTAATACAACAGGTGTAGATACCCATGTGTATATATGTATGTCTGTGTCTTAATATATATAATTTTGTACTGTATATCTAAATATGTGTATGTGCATGACGGACACAGTATTTCTATAGTGCTGCTTACATTACAGTATTCAAAGTGTGTAAAGGTATTTTGTTGTACATGGTATTGACAATAGAATTACACCTGAAAACAATCTTACTTCAAATTCTAAATACCAAGTGGACCAGGCCCATAAGCAAGTGGGTGAGGTGGGGTTGGGTGTTCAGGAGGTGTTACAATAAACCATCCTTTCCACCGGGATAATGTCTGTTCTGAATCAACTTTTGATGAAGGTTCTGTGTTGTTTCATATTTCGTGATAAAAACTGCAATTATTCAGAAAAAGACTGCCCTCTTCTGAACTGGCTGATAACAATTAGGCCTGTAGAATACAAATGTGCATGACTTTAGAGTTGGCACCTATGTTCCACATTGTTTATACTGTCAAGTTGCCAGAACCTTTGTTTGTCATTGTAGTTGCTATAGATTAGCAGTGAAAAACAATAATATTTTTTGCCAAAAAGTATTAAAATACTGAAAAATGTTTGCCACTTGGGGTTAATGTTTTGTTTGACAAATTTTGAACTTATTTGATATCTGTGTGTTTAAAGGCACACCTTATGGGTACTATGTTTTCTATATGTAATCTCCCTTCTAAATGACGCACATATTAAACTGACACGAAACAACCTGTCCAGGTGATATTGGTGCAGCATTTATTAAAGCAGGTATATTCATCATGTGGTGCACTGATATTATTATTGCAGCCAGCACTATGGATAATAATAATGTTGATGCACTTCCAAAGGGAGGCTAGAAAGTTCAAAGAGAGGCTGCAGGCAAATCTTGATCAACTGATCATTTGGCTAGCAGACATGAGTAGGTGCTTTTTTCATGTTAATTGTATCTTGGATCTACAGGTAAGAGTTAAAACACGAAAAGATAATGTATTAACAGTTACTTTGGCTGCCAGGTCAATAGGTTTTTTAACATAAATGGCATGTTGTGACCAATTAGTTCAAAGTATTTTTTTTGGTGTACAGATCTGTTAATGAAGAGTTTTGTGGGAGGTGGGGTTATAATAGGAAATGGATGGTTTAAAGCAGATTTTGTTAATTGGTGCTTTGTGTCACCATGTGTTGATGCAGTAGGTAATACAATGCTCTTTTTAGAAAAAAAATTCAGGATAAATTGGGCTTAGTATACTTTTAATTGGGCAATTATAGTGAAATGAAAAAATTGCATGTGCATGCTTACCACTTAAAGACGTACATGTGTACTAACAAATAGCCTTTAATTGTAGCAGTAAATATTTGCCATTTTCATGCTTTTCTAAGGATTTATTATATCTGGGCTCATCAACATTAACTAATTTCTTTGATGGCAAATTATTTCCAGAATCATAATAATCAAAATTAACTGGCTTAATCTAAATGAATTGTTTACTTTGACACCTGTTTCTGTTCCAGCATCATTTGTTTTCTCAAAAAAATCTGCAGAAAATATTGATTTTATAATAACCATTCAGTGCACATTTTTGATCATTAAAAGCAAGAGAAAAGACTCAACCGTTTCATTTATGTCTATATGGATAGATTGTACTATACTGATCTGTCATGATAATGGCTCTATTGGAATTCTCAGTGTGTTCATTGTGGCGCAACGATAGAATAAGTTATTGATTTTTACTTCACATCTCTTTTTAATAGTGTAATGTGGTTATTAATTGTGGTACAGACTTGCCCCGAAGCCGCTTTATCTCAAAGGCGAGGTCACCAGTTATCTCTGTCTGCTTTTAGATGATTTCTTGATTTGTTCTGAAAATATTCCACTGTTATTTGTGAGTCGGTATTGATTTGTTTGTGAGCCGTCACTGCATGTCTGGCTGGTCTGGGGCTGGATATACAAATTGTAATGGGATCCCATATGGTGTATTTGTCAACTTGGAAGGCTAGAGATGTACACGCAATGTGTAGTATTTGTGCATGTTGATGTTGATTATTTTACGATTTTGGGTAATCAGTTCATCAATAGGTGTTCCAAAGGGGAAATGGAGTCAATTTTGGCAGAAAATGAACACGAGGAGAAAGCTTGCACTGGAATATTGGAATAATCTGATTTTTACATCTTGGAAATAAATTTTTTATTTGTATATATTTCAGGTACTGGAAATGTGACATTGATTAGACTCTGATTTAATGAGATATGGGTTTGTTGTAAAAGTAATAGCAAGTCTCTCTCTCTCTCTCTCTCTCTCTCTCTCTCTCTCTCATTGCTGAGTACTTAGGTACAAAACCTTGGCATACTAAAAACCCAGAATACATTCTTCTTCATAAATATTTACCCATTAAAAGCTCATCATTTAACAACACAATCTCATAATATCAGCCTTAATAGGTTCCACGTAGTTTGGCACAAAAAATAGTCCCTTTTGGGTGTCAGTTTCCCGTTAAGTACAAAGGTGTGTATGGTTAAATAGCATGCTGTAAAGAGACAGAGTTTGATTTCATTGTGAGTCAGCTGCCTTAAAATATTGCTTGTTGTCCCATGGATTTTCTGCATCACAGGACTAATTGTGTAATAGAGGAACACGCACACGGTTGAGGTCTTTGTTAGGTAAGACATAACACAACGAGTGCTGATGGAAATGGGAGTAAGTAATGTAAGTGAAGTGATTAGTTGATGTTATCATGCTCAGCATTGTCATTATGCAGCATTGCTGTTTGCGTTTGCTATAATTATGTTATTCATTGGTGTTGGATAAGTGCTGTGCTGTTTGGGATGTGCATTATGGTTCATGAGGCAGTACTGGTTGTAGCAATGCCTGCCTTAAAATGTGAGCTCTTGTCCCTAATTTTTCTAGTGAATCTGGGCATAAAAAAGTGGGCTTTACTGAAAACCTCTGTTTCTTGGTGTTAAATGGTAAGCAAAATAAGCTTTAAGATTTGCTTTTATCGTAAAATGTGACATTTGGAGTGCAACCCTCTTTTTGCCCCCTCAGTACACCATTTAATCCAATTTATTTAACAAAAAAGAGCTCTTTGTCTTCCCAGCGGCTTCAGTTTTTCAATTCCATTTAGGCTTGGCCTTATCAATTAGATAGACAACCAGGAAAGAAAATACTGTTTTACATAGAAGCCTGCTGAAAAGGTAGGTGGATGTTTGTATGCATGCACATACATGCACCAGTATGCATCATCACAGAGTCAGTTCTTTTACAGAAAAGAAGATACTTTGCAATTTATTTTGACTGGTGTTTTTAATAAATCAGCATAATTTTTTACTAATAAATGCTACAGTAAAAGTTCGCATTGTTTCTGATCCTCATAGCAGGGCAATATGACGTATAGCTATAACTGACCAAAACATATACAAATTGCAACTGGCCATCTCATTTTTCTATTCGTGAAGCGTTGCCAAGGTTTCAGGAAATAAGCTGCTTGCCAATGTACGTATCACGTCATGATTAGTGTATGCATTTCTACAATGTTGTGTTCAAGGCAGTTAGATTGATGTTTAATACTTACCTTATATTTCTTGCTATTTTGCAGTGTTGCTCCATGGCAGTTACAGTTGAGTTTTTAACAGATACATATCAGGCCTGTAAAGCCAGCAATTTCCAAGGGGCATTTTGTTTTTTGAAAAAGTGGTCCCTGTCACCCTTTAGGTGACACAACATGAGAAATTGCATAGATCTTGGCTCAAATTTTTGATTGAGAAAGAACTTTTCTAGACATAAGGGCGGTTCTTACCAACTCTCTGAAACCCTTTCCCCCTGCATATGGAGTTGGACACTATATGGGTTGTTGACGATTTACAGAATATTACCATCACATCACTGTTTTCGTTGTTGGAACATATTACTGTGCATGCCACTTACTCTGGCATTAAACATAAATGATATATTGATTGCACCTTTCATAACCTGTTGGTTCAGATATAATTTTCTGATAGCCAGCAAACAAATCGCAGTTAATTGTATCTGCATGTTTTTATCTGCTTATACATTGTATCAGTAGCATAAATTGTTCTTTCAGTGTATGTATGACTATAAACATACTGCAGGCACATGTACTATTTATCTGATTTCCAAGTGGGAGTTTAGTAAAGAACTACCTGCAGCATTGTTTCTTTAGCACCAACTATCAGATCACAGGGGTTGGTGTTATCTGTGTGTTCTCATCTCTGTTCATCAATATTGTTCCTAACTGTATGCTGTTGAGTTCAACAGAGTGGTTACAAGCTGGTACAATGCAGATATAGGCAAGGTACAGTGTTTTTTATGCTGTAGGCAACAGGAGCGGTGGAATGCTGTTTTCCTGAGGCCATGTTTACACTGAGGAACGGGATCTTATTCGCTTCAGGCGCGTCCATATATGATTGCATCCTCATATAGTATCTGACAAAAACTTGGATGAAACTGACAAATTTTAAGGTAAATGTGTTTTGCTTCATATGATACATGTCATTTTATATTATCACTGTACAAAACACAACAAAATAACCTATTTTATCCAATGATGTGAAACTGTTTTACTCTTCTATAGGCAGTGCCTTGTAATATAGGGTAATGTATTGCGTAGTTAGCTAAGTGATGTCATAGATTTCTTTGAATCATTAACCTTAACATTTTGTAAATGCCCTTTTTAAAAAGCATAGAGAAGTCTTGCAAAGGTTGACAAAACAATTCCAAGAAATGCATGTATATCTAAGGTATAACTGTAAGCAACACTCTACTATATATAGCTTTAAAGGCTTTTTTCAAAATCCATCTGGAAGTGCAGATCGAGTTTATTGCAAGCCTTTTGTTGTGAATCAAAATAAGTTTAGAAATGTCTGCGTTTATCAGCTGAATGTTAGCATACAAGTATCTTTCTCTTACTGGATGTCAATTGATTAAGAACCCATTCTGGCGAGCTTTCAACACTGGGAATATATCATGGAGCCTTAAGAAGTCAGATCCATGTAATCGGAGTGAAGTTGAAAGGGTTCTTCAAAAGTACCTTACAAAAGGTTTAAGCACTAATTTTATCACAGTGTTTTTAAAGGATATATACACACACAATTCTTTAACTTGCCCTCACCCCTTCTGGCTTACTGTTTTTAATTTTTCACTGTTTTTGGTATTGTTCATTAACTTTCTATCTATTCTGTGATTGTATTTTTTTGTTTGTTTATAATTGTTTCACTTTTTTTCAGTTGTAGAATGTAAGTCATCATACATGTTTCCATTCATTTGTTCTTTGCTTTCTTCATTATTATTCATCCTTTATATATTGGGAGAAAAAAACTGACAAGTTTAAATCATTGGTATCTTGTGATTTGTGACCACCCTGTAGCCTGCAGTTAAATGGTGAAGAAATACAATCTTCAAAGTTTATGATGACAGCATTTCACCTGAACTAATATATATTTCCTCCTGGCAAATTTAGGTAAACATCAGGATTCACCCCGCTGTGACCTCTGTCTCTCGTAACTGTTTTCTTTTTGTGAAGACCATATTAGCAAGTTCCTTTTTTTTTTTTTTTTAATCTGAATCTATGACCTTGGGTTTATCAGTATTTTTCTAAGCTGACACAAGTTTCACACATTTGATTATAAGGATTTTTTACAGATTTTTTTTTCTTGTTTGGAATAGCTTTATCTGCTTGAAGCAAATGTGGTGTTCTTTTCAAGATGTTTTTTCAACTACTGCAAGTGTGAGTGCAATATGGCAAAAAGGTGCAAATCACCATCTCAGGTGTGATATGTGATAACTGAGCATGGGTTTCTAAGCTTATTTAATCTATGATGAGATACACAGGTGATTGCTGGTCATTGCTTACAGTGAAGCTCAATAACTTAAAAGGAAAAAGCCCAGCTTGTATAGTATTAAAAAAAGATAACCATGACCAGCTGGCATTAAGAAATAAACCCAGGGCAAAAAATACAAGTAGGCTTCAAGTTAATGTTGCATAAATATCTACGACAACTGTGGCTATTTGTTAAAGAGGGATTTCCTTCACACTCCATAAGGTTTTTTAACCCATTGCATTGAAACAAGAAGGTTAAAAGTAGACTCTTGTTCTGTGTTAAAAGGTGACAGCTTTTAAAGTTTAAATGTCATTTATGTGAAAGGAACATATGAAGTTGGCGGAAGTATCAGTTTTTTTCACACTTCATGTGGTTTTCCTCTATTACTATTTAAACTTAAGAAAGGATGGTAATTAAAGCTTTCTTGGAGAGGGGAGAATTCATGTTTCTTGGAAGGAAATTGGTGCTGCACAGTTGCAATGCAGCATTGCAGAAGTCTTCTGAAGCACAGTGGTAATGCTTATATAGATAATTTCCATCCTATTCAACTTCACTGAATCCTACCATGAAGATGCACTACCGTAATGGACTCTGAGCCAGTAGTGTAAGGAAAAACCACAGACAACTGAATCACTTGTCATTTCATTGCAGTTGTCAGGTCATGTATGGTGGGCTGGGACCAGATTGGGTTTAACTTTTAGTGCCCCCCCCCCCCCCCCCCCCCCCCCCATAATCAGCAAGGAAGGTAAATTAGAAGTCATAGGTTAGACATTGGCCAGTAAGTGCTCCATCAATGTCCAGATCTTCGGACATCTGCAGTCTGGCCACAGCCTCTGACCCATGGCTCAGGAAGGGCAATTATCTTGTACTTTTAACAGGACATGCTTAATTCTTTGATTGACATGTGTCAGGTTAGATTTTTTTTCTTGACAAATCTGCTGTCCAGTTTTAATGCTTTCAATTATTACAAATCACATATTATCTAATTGCGACAGCATAAATGTACCTGGGCTGGTGCTTTTTTTCCTTGCTTAAAACAAATTTATTAGTTAAAAAAAGATAAAAACTTGGCCTAAAAATGAAGACAAATATATTGTCTCAGTTGAAACTACACCGAAATCCATTACTACATATTTGGAGACACCATAACCCAAGAGGTCCATCTAAAAAATGAACATTTCTATTTTTTCTGTCATAAGTCATACATTACTGTACCCTCAAGGACCTGTATAGTATACATTACCACATGTATCCAGGGACCCTGTAACCCAGTGAGTCCTGTGATATAACAATTTAAAATACACATTACCTTATGAAGCTATTATCTTTCATTTAAGCTCTCTGCTATGATGAATAGATTACAGTGCATCTCTGTTGATAAGAGACTGTCTCCATTGATACAAATATAACATGCTTACCTTTGATATAGATAAAGATTGTCTTAGGTAAATTGAATTTTGAGCCAGACTAATGTTTTTTTTTTTATCTTTTTTCTTTTTGTAAAGGGAGCATATCCTTTGCAGCATGTGACTTTTTCCATTTTTGTTGATGAAAGTAATAAAAAATAATATATTTAGGAAAATAGAGAATGAAGTGGTCAAAGCTTTGTTAGGTTGGGGTTTGAATTTCTATCAAGAGAAGGGAAAAATGAATATCATTAGAGAATTAGTCTATTATATGTTGAAAAGCATGAAGAAATAAGTTTGTGATGAAGAACTGAAAAACAATTTTCCTGTAAATCTAAAACAAATATATTCTCTATTGGTATATGGCATTGTTTCTTGATGTATTCTCCCAAACCAAATTGTCCACTTAGTTTTTTTAAAAACATCAGTCTGATGTGTACCTTATGAAAAAAAACTGAAGAAAAAAAAGAGAAAAGAAAATAGATTAGGACTGTGCAGTTGATTGCTTGCCTCTTGACATCTATCCCATAATTTCCCACTGTCACATGATCTCTGCACTTGCCTGCTCCATTAGCCAATCACAAACTAATTGGAAAACATTATCATCATCATTGTAGTTTTCGTGTTGGCTGCTTGTCTTTCTCACATTGCACATATAAATGGTGCACAAGCCTTGTTTAGTTTACTATCAGGCTACACAGACCCAGGCAAGTAGCAAGTTTTGTATATTTTAGTTTGTTTTAGTTTTTATTATATATAACCCATATTTAGCTGCTTGTTAAGTTATAAGTTCAGAAGCTGTATGCGCAATATTGTGTTACTGATTCATTATGGTCTAATGTGCAAAATGTGCAATTGATATATTTAGTTAATTGTCCTTATATGCCATGGGATATTGCATATCCAGAATATTTGTTTAGTAGTTGCTCTGTCTCTAATATTTGCTTAATTTCTTTTCTAAAACTGCTTTAATTATCCCAAATCACAACCAGCAGTGCTGGGACTTGATGTTAGACATTCAGGGTGGGTCAGGAAAGTTAATATTGTAGACTGTTCTCTGATAGATCCATGTGGGTGGGTGGGTGGGTGGGTGGGGGGGGGGGGGGGAGAGAGAGAGAGAGAGAGGGGAGGCAGAGCAGTTCATGCACAGGTATTTTGAGGGAAGCTATAGGAGGACTATATTGGTTCTAGGCCTTTCTGTGGTTTTGAGGTTTTGAGTGAGTGTTAATGTGAAGGTCTTTATTTCTTTTAAGTAGAGTAGAAGATGATGAAAAGTTGGAATTGGTTTGCTAGAATATTTTGCTCAGCATTGTAAATTGGTTATATAGTGGATGGTTTTTTATGGCTTGGGTGTTTTGATTCAGCAAAATATAAGCTAGTTAGGGTCTTTGCATTTTAGCATGTTTTTCACATTTTACAGTTGTTTTGAAATGTTTTAAGATGATTATTTGTTTTTAATCAAGTTATTTTTGGTAATAACTTGATAATGATTAAGTCTCTGCATTTAACATATACCACACTGACAATCCAGATTTTCCAGAACTTGTCTTTTATCAGAGATTTTTATTCATGTGATACGGATCTAAAACCCGGACACCCTATCTCCCGCCTTTCTGTCTCTTCGCCGCCATTATGAGGTGACTCTAATGTTTGGTCTTAACCTCTGCAGTGAAGTTATGATGCTTTACAAGCGAGATACTTGATACTAACTTTAGTGCCTGGTTAAGTTGACAACTATCTCTGCACAATGATGTTTAATAATCTATAGGCAACATCTCAGATTAAATTGTGCTGCTTTCTTTCATTGCACGTGTAATTCAAGAGTTTTTTTTTATTCCCTGAAAACAGTGGCATGATGCCAGATAAAGTAAATGTCATCTTATTTTTCTGTATTGCTTTTGTATCTGTCTTTGTATAATTTTGTTTTTGTTTCTAAAAGAAAGCATTTTCTTACATTTTTAGAAATATTGATAGTGACACCCAAAATGAACTTTATATATACTGTATATGTTTGAAAAAAAAATTATTCTGGATTCATTAATTTTAAGTGATTATTATGATGATGATACCATTAATCTCATGTCCTCCAATACATTGATATTCACAGTAAAATCAGTAATAACAAAGTATGATATGTTCAAAAATATAACCCATTTGATCATAGTCGAGTAGACCACAGACATAAATAATCCATTCACCACATAAAGCTGTCTCTAAAAAAGAGATCCTTTTAGCATACAATCTAATAGTGCCACTTCAAATACAAAATGCAGTCTGTCCCAAAGTGCATTACACATATATGCTTCAGACTAAAAGCCATCACTGTGCAGCAGATCAAAGAAATTCCGAGCAGTAGTGGCACTGATCTGATTAACTCCTAGAAATGCTGGGATAATGGGACTCCATTTCTAAGAATGTGGGTAATGTCACAAGTCAATCGGTGGCGCCAGGAATCCCCTAGAATTCCCGTTGGGCGCACTGCAGAGCTGGACATGAATGACAATGGCATGAATGGATTATTTGCATGTTCTTCAATTAGCATCCTGTTGCTGCAGGTTTTGACATTTACATTGGATTGACACAGGAGCAAACACATTGTTTCCCTCAGGGGACTGAAATCGGCTTAAGAAAATGAGTTTGTAATTTTGATAGATTCGATGTCATTTTACCTTCTGAATGTTATTATTATTTTTATTGTATGGTGAATTTCACTTTTTATCTGTTTTCAAAAGCAGAGCATGCCTGTGATATAAGAGATGCGTTTTGTTTGCTAGGAGAGAGAACATCATGCACAAGAATGATTCTATAGAAAAAAAAAAAAAACGATAGCAGTGATTGCATTTTATTGGAAATTGATTGGAATAACTCAAACAGTAGCTGAAGCAGATGAGGGTTTGCCCCCCCCCCCTCCAATCCCCCAGTGGAAAATGCTTGCTTTGCTCTCATCCATCCCCCTTTACATATCCAAGTCTAACTGTCACTATATTTATTTAATTTTTTTTTTTTTGCATTTTAAAAAATCTTCCAGAGGATTAATCTGTTTATATATCCTTTTTATAAAAAGAAGTTATAACTTATTTGAGCTCAGCTGAATCTTGAATCATCTTTTATGAAAGGGAAACTATTTATAAATAAGCTATGTTGTACTAGTACTTATCATATATGTAAGATTTAATTGCATTCTGGTGTCATTGTGTGGAAGCAGAGTTTTATCAGTTGTATATTTACCCGTCAAACTATACTTTTTTGCCAAAGGTGCATAAGTAAGTAATAAATATGCACATTCCAATACTGTTAATATTAATTGGCTTCATGTTGTATTCTTTGCCAATGAATGTCATGTCAACCAAGACAGCAGTGATTACTGCTGGAAGCGCCAAGAATTCAGGAAGTACACAACTGTTTTTATTGACCTGTGCCACCGGGTGAACCATTGTATTGTTTTCTTGGATGAACTTCTGTATTAAGTTCCATTATGAATACATTACTGTGCTTACAGTGCATGCACTAGTAGTGTGGCAGAGGGTGCCAAGACTGACGTGTAGTCAAATGTACCACCTCAGGCTTACCAACTCTTGTAGACTACATATTTACATGTAATTTACACATTTTATTGCCCATGCTTTTTTATTTCTGAAGGTTTTCCTTTCAAAACATGTTTGATAACAAATCTGTATATGTATTTTAGATACTGTAAAATAAGTTACTCAGGCCTGGTCGAGTGGGCGTGGGGGTTCAGGGAGGTTCAGAAGAATTGCCCTTTGTAGGCAAGAAAATATCTGATCTGAATCAAAATCCAATCCATGTTCTGTGAACACAAGTATGTTTCATGGTAAAAAGGTTCACTTTAAAAACTTTTTGAAATTGCTGGCCACAGGCCTTGCTGTTTCTGTGCCTTACTGCTTCTGTGCATCTCAGATGTAATTGAACTGCTTTCTTTCATTGCACATGTAATTCAAGAGTAACTGCACATGTACATGACACTTACTTCAAAGGGAAAAGCTTACACAGAGGCTTCTGAATGTGTAGATCTTTCATGAGATAGATGAGACTTGACAGGTAAGACAAATTGTCTGTCACTGAAGATCAGACGATAAGAATTTACAGACAAAAAATGAGATTACATAATATCCATCTCCAGCATCTCCAATAGTTTTATGTCAGACAGGAATGCCATAAAATGGAGACATTATCAAATGTAGTGACATAACTGTATTATATTGTTTTTTAGGCTATTGTATTTTGATTAGATGGTTTTGCCAGACAGGTGTGACACATTTTGTCTGCAAGGTAAATCAAGCTAGCAGCACAAAACGGGAAGATGAATTGATGAATTGAACTTTTCTTGTTTGCAAGAGAAAAAAGCAGGAAGATGTCTGTGAATGAAGTTTTTGGGCAGGGATTTATATTTTTTATCTGATTGTGTTTTTGCCAGCTGTTACACCCTACATTTA
The DNA here is from genome assembly GCF_051362555.1 of Lingula anatina. Classification (NCBI taxonomy): domain Eukaryota; kingdom Metazoa; phylum Brachiopoda; class Lingulata; order Lingulida; family Lingulidae; genus Lingula; species Lingula anatina. Next base: position 18,353,724 of record NC_141773.1, on the reverse strand, counting down.
TAATAAAATTATGTTGTTGCAAGATGCAAAATGGGTTTATATTATAAAAAAGTAATTTTAGACTGACAGTCATTATTTTAGTGCGTTACTGCCTGTAGTCAAGAGAACTAGAAATTGGCCTTAGGGCACATTTAGGTTCACATATTGTACTAGTTGGGTTGGTCCAACTATGAGGGGGATTCTCCCTAAAGAACAATCACTGGACTCAGCTTAATCAGCCCAAGTTAGTTAATTACCCGATAGCTGCTCGAGGATGCTGTCATACAATTAAGTTGATTGCACTTTAGCAAGTATCCCTGACAGAGTTGCACCGGCCTAGCTAGTGTGATGTGTGTCTGAATATGGTGTAAAAGTTGCCTTTTCACTTTTATAAAACTGACCTCAGAAGTGGCAAGTTAGGAACATCAGAAACATACAATGTCCAGGATCCATCTAGCAGTCACTGATTAGATTATGCCCAAATAAGTGCATACAGGATGTCGTGAATATTTAACACTTCATCCGACCAGTACACTTCATCCCACCAGTGCCAACTATGCCAGTCTGAAAACTAGGACAATTAAACCCAATTAAATATAAGTGGCAGTAGCTGTATTGGACATTTATCAAGTAAATTACCATTTTTGATTGCCTCATTGCCCTCTGTCCACCAAGGCTACTGTTTGGTACTGGCTGACTGACCAGAGGAATGCAGCAAACCTTTACCTCAGCTGTGACCAAACTGAATTAGCCACTCATTTGGCAGTCTGTTCCAATTTTCATAAACTAGATAATTGCATTGCATCTTAGAGTGACCGGGCAAGGCTAGGGTATTGTTCATTGGAGGCAATGGCATAGAACAGGCCAGCAAGCACCGAGTAAGCAGTATGTCTTGTCTGGCTGACAAATTAGTTTCACAGTGTGTTAAAAGTAGGAGCATGTTACAAACTATGGTGTTGACTGATTGATATGTTATTCTATATTCTCATCCAGCATTTTCAATAAATGATGTTTCATAGGTTTCAAATTGAATGAACCATGGTCCATATGATGTAAGGTGTTTATTTATTTTCATTTTTTCTCTGGCATATGCAGAATCTGTGAAAAAGTGAAACAACAGATGAAATTGACTTTTATTGGGCCTTGATCCTCAAAGAAAACATTTCTGTTTTAGTTAAATCAGAATTTGATACTAAGTAAATGATTAATTTGTGAAATCAAAGGTCAGTTTTGTTAGCTTTTTTTTGTTGTTCTGCACCAGGTCTTGTTTTTGAAAGTAACATTTGGTAAATCCTTCAGAATATAACAGATATTTTTGTCAATACCGACATATCCATTGTTTCATATTGGATGATTGATGTATCAGACTTAAAAATAATGAACTTCCTAATTACTTTAATAATTAGCTTTTGTTGTTGCCTTATACAACATAATCCCCAGACAATATGGTTGACTGCATAATCAGGTGCAACGTTGCTGCTAGAGCTTTGTTCAACTGGTAGGCAATTTGCCTATATTGGATTAAAAGAAAATTTTGATTAATTAGGTTAAGATGCATGCTATTAGTATAAATATATGTATAGTTTGCTTAAAACTAAAACCTGTGGTTAAGTGATTTAATACACACGTTATTAATAATTTAATGACGTATGTGATTCATGTAGTTTTACTGATTGATCAATTTCTCTTGATTTGTTTTAATCTTATTGATTTTGGATTGGTGTCATTCTGTTGTGATTGAGATGTTTCAAAAGCAATTATAAAAGAACTACATGTTGTGAACACTGAAATGTTACTCACCCAGTTGGACCAGTATTTATGTTTTTGATGTCAATAATAAGTATATTTTACAAACACTGAATTTAACCAAGTTTAGTATCTGTAATTTTATTTTGAAGTCAAGGGCCGATTTAGGATTTTGCAGGGGTTGGTTCAGTATTGGAAACTATTTATTTCTATTGCTGTAAAATGTCTCAAACTGAAATAGGGCTTATCACTGAGTTTTAAATTAAGTTAATGGTATTCAGTTTTTGTGATTAAAAATATTGTATCAGACCAGGGATATATACGTAATATAACCCTGTTTCTTAATTAATTTTTGTTACTATATGTATAAATGAAGCTTAGAATTAATAGAGTGACTAGAGAGTAGCTTTGCAACAAATTTCACTGGGACAGAAGTGAACTCGAAAGACTCGGCAAACAGAAGGTGCTACCATAGGTAATGCACATATGTTGTCTACTGATGTTGCTAACTATCCATTTACAAATCTATCCCATTTGTTTTCCATGGTTTCATCAACATCTAATGACTCCCCTGGTTCTGTGTACAGACTCTGTGGCTGCTTTGGTGACCCATATATACTGCCATGCAGGTCTTTCAGATACTCGAGAGTATTGGCAGTTCGAGGAAAGTTAGTAAAATCTAACTATACTCTGGAGTATGGACTGTCTGTAATGATTAGTCTTCTTTCTGCAGTTGAAATTTGGTAATGGCATATTATAGTTTACATTAATATATGGCGATTTCAAGTTTGCAATGATGTGTTTAGTTGTTCTTCTCTAACATGTAAGGACAATTCAGTGTTTCAAATTCTTATGACACAAATCAATGTTAAAGTAGAAAAATTCTTCAGTGAAATGAATACTGCATTCTCAGCAATTAAGTAGTAATTAAGGTGGAATTTCATGATGAGAATAATCAGTAGTAAGAGGCATGCTGGGGGATTGTGTTAGAATGTGACATAGGTATCCTCTAGCACATTTCTAATGCATCATCAAACAGAATGATTAACACTTTGCATGTTATGTTTTGAAACACGATGCAACAAACTTAGTATAGATATCACATTTTTTTTTCTTTTCTTTTCTTTCTTTTTACTTTTTATTGAAAAGAGGGAAATAATTCTTGAATAAGATGCCAGGGCACCATGATGCATGTTTCTTCCCTTGGTAGAGATAAATCAACAAGCAGAACACATGTTCAATGAATATAGATTTTAGAGGGTATGATTTATTTGAACCAGTGCACAGAAGACACCTTTGTGTTGCAGAATCATTTTGGGAAATCATGAAGTTAAATACATTAGTCTCCCTTGCAAGTTTAAGGGGAAATAATTTGACTTTTTGGGGTAATGATGTATTTGCATGATACTGAAATTGTATCTTTTGGTGCCTCTGGAGGCATCAGCTGTGTGCTATTGGTATTATGAAATATGGTTGTAAATACAAAAGGAAAAAAAAAGAATTGCTGTTTTACATTTGGACCATTTCTGTTACAGTCTTACAGTTGTTACAATCTTACAGTTAAATCAGAATTTGATACTAAGTAAATGATTAATTTGTGAAATGAAAGGTCAGTTTTGTTAACTTTTTTTAGTTTTTCTGCACCAGGTCTAATTTTTGAAAGTAACATTTGGTAAATCCCTCAATACCACTTATGTGTCTTTTACTCATTGTGTACGGCTATTTTTCTACAAGAAGACTTAAAACCTATTTATTCTGGTTTGGTGTTGGTGCAAGAGCACTTTTTTGCAATTCCCTATTCATATCCAACATTGAATTTGACAATAAAGCACTTGTAATATCTTTAGTAATATAACATTACACACACTGTGATGTAGTCTCAGTTCGTTTCTAAAATTGACAGCCATAATGCTAAGTGGCAGTTAAACTTTATCGTGAGATCTGGCAGCTTCCTTGTGAAGATTGGTCTCAGTGTTTCCAGGAAGTAGCGGTCAGTGCCTGACCACTGGTCTGGGCATTCTAATGTGACCGCAGAGTAGTTATGTCTTGCTGCTTCTGCTGCTTTGTTTCCTGATGAATCAGTTATCAATGTTGCCAACAAAATAGAGCGAAGTGTGAAGATCAATCGTTTACCTTGTTATTAACAATAACGTAACACCTGGCAATACAGGGACTAATAGCTAGGTGGTGGCTGGGGATGCTCTGTTTATTTTCTCTCAGGATAAAACTGGGTGGTACACCAAAAAGAGTTTTTTGTTAAATGGTGTTTGTTTTATTAGCATTGGCCAATTGGTGGTTTGCAAATCATTGCAAATATATTGATATTTTGGGAGGAAAAACCTCAGATTTGGCTTTTTTTCTGTTTGAGCAAATGGTACTTTTTTTATCCATTATTAAGGAGAAACAAAAGTAGGATAGTAAAGTATTATTTTGAACACACATTTGTGGTTACAGGTAAATCCAAAAATCAACACTGCACCATTCCTTCACATGTGAAAAATTCTCTGGGAAAATTGGCAATTTAGCTGGCAGCAGTAGTTTATTTGCAGAGCCCAAATTTTCATAACACTTACCAGGCATGTTGGTGGATGCTGGATGATAAGGAGATATTATGGGATATGTGGTGCTGGTCACCCTGTGAGGAATATATGTATGATACATTATTAGAAAGTTATTAGAGATCATATCAGGTACATACTTACATCAAAAATGATTATGCTGATGGGATATATGGCAGATGAAGAGTTGGGGGAGGATGGGAGGGGGTGGAATGTACAAGCCTGTTGTCTGGCCAAATAAAGGGCTGCTATGTGGTGGAAATGGTTGTCAGAAATTTCCACAAAAAATAATTCATTACCATTTGCCATTTCTTAAAAGATTGATTTAGAATAAATCTTTCATTTGTGAGTTTGTGATTTAAGTCACTGGTGTGATTGGTTGTAGACTTGTAGACTTGGTTGTAAAAATGATAAAACCTTTCAAAGTTAATGGTCAAGTCAGATGAAGTGAGGATTTTGGTGTTTGGATAATTTAAACAAGAATGAACCTAAGTTGGTTAATTTTAAACTGGGATAATAGATCTGAGCCCATATCTTATGAGTGGGCTGCACAGATTAGAAATCATGTACAGTATGTGCTTGCATATTTTGTTTCAGTCATTCAGTTATATATCTGGCTCTGATATCTATATCACTGCCCTTTTGTTTGCTTAATGAGTTATTCTTATACCTTGGAGAATCCTTGGAAAATTCCCGTTATGCAACCTAACATGTTTAATTTTTTTTTTTTTTTGGGGGGGGGGGGGGGGAGGTTGAAACAGCAATTGCAATTACACTAGTTCTAGACATGGAACTTGGAGGTAAAAGCTGTTGTTTTGGAAAAGTTTTGGAAGAAAATATTGCCACAACCCAGACTTTGATAATGTTGCAAAGTGGAAAATAATGATTATTTTCAAGGTACACTTAGGGCCCATGCATGATCCTAGGGAATTTGAGATATTCTATCATAATTCATCAAAATTGAAATTGCACTGATGACTTGTGGATGAGATTAGCATCCCAAAAGGCAAGAAAGGGGTTGTACACGGGTTAACAATTTGCCATATTTTCATTAAAATGATTTTTCAGTTTGCAGGGTTTACACTTGTGGAAACAAGTCTTGATAAAAGCCTATCTGTTTGAACATCATTGGTTCACATATAAATGGATAGTGATTTCCCTGTCTTTCTAGGGCCTCCAATGCATCAGAGACTGAAGAGAAGAATTCGAAGTTATTAAAGTTGCCGAACCTCCGAACTGAATATCCACATTGCAGGAAGTGATGAATGTTACGCAAAGTTGCTGCATCAGCTAGTTTGAATTTAGCATACTGCTTTGGGTAAGCACAGTCAATTTTTTTTTTTTTTTTTGAGAAATAGATCTTAATCATTTTTACCTTGGTTGAATATTGATGTATGAAATGTTTTGCCAAGTTGTCAAATAAATATAATTTGTAATGATGACCTGGGTAAATTACAGCTGCTTTTGCATTTTAAAAATAAATACACAAATAATAGATGTACCAGTATTTATTGCAAAACATTTATTTGGAAAAACAACAAATGTTATACAGCATGACTGTAGCTAATGTGGTATGGTCTGTATATATATCTATGGAGATACTCAATCGAAGTGGAAATTCTTTATTCCAAGTGCTTGTCTAGGTGCATGTTTCATTGTACAAGCAGTTTTTTATTGGTAAAAAAATATGTTGCTTCAAAGAGGAGTTCCTGTGACTTAAATACAGGAATTCTAACAGTTTAATTCCCTCCCACAACAAAATTTATTTAGTAAAATATTATTTAGAATATCGGTGCACAACTTTGCTTTTAAATGTTTGAAATAGGAAGCGTACAGTGTGGCCAGGATAATGTAAATGATCCAATTAGATGAGAGGTCCTGATAAAAGCACATCAACAGACTTTAAATGTCATCTCAGTGAGATAGCAAAATGATCAGTGGATCAGTTAAATCCAATTTCGATGCGAAAAGGTAGACCTAGGTAATTGCATGGTTTCAAGCACTTCACTGGGAAGCCATCGAAAATAACATTTAGTGCTTCGATCCCAGCATGCTCATCCTAACTCGTCTTCACAATTTCATAAATGTTTGTGGAAGGGACGTGAGGACTGGTGATAATTATTAGCTGATGATTCAAGAATTCTTCTCAATTGGCCCCATATTAAGCCAAGTGCGCAGAACTGTTTGTGTTTCCTGTAAGTTGTTTGAAAGGAGATAAAATTGAATTAAACCAATTTTGTCTTGGTGGCTGACTGGTGGGAATGGGTGATCTGCGGAACATCTGCACTTTAAGAATGGTGCATATATACCTCTAAGAGCAGATTTTTAAATATCTTTTTTCAACATATGTCTATATATATTCGTATATATTGTATTTCATCTAAAGTATTTATGTATTTAAGCTATTGACATTTGATATATCTTTCGTTGCATTGCTTTGTTTGCCTTTTTAATGATTTTATTATGTTTTTCTCTCCCTTTTTCTTTTTCTCTCCTTTCTCTCTCTCTCTCTCAGTAATATGCATGGCAAAACATGCAATATAGAAAAAAATTCTTTTTGAACGGGTTCTTAACCTTTGTTCTGCGAACCACGTCATGCAGCAACCTTACAACCATCATACAGTAAACACACTTTGTAGATGTTTGTAGACGGTAATGGGAAAAACACATTCCATACGCTACACTAAGCACCTGTGTCTGAAAAAACATGATTTTTGGAACATCAAAGAAGACACCCTTATGAAATTCTTCCTAATATTTTATCCTTACCTTTACAGCAATATTTTGATAGATGTGAAGCAGGGTTGGTTTTAGTTGTAAAAAAATGTTCTGGTATTTGTTTACCTTAGATCTTACCCACCTGGGTTTCCGTCCAGTGACTCTGGAATTAGATGAACTGGTTGGTTTTGTGCATACAGACAGATAACAGACAGCTGGTAGACAGATGTCCTTGGGGGGAAAGGAGAGGGGGGTCATATTGGGGGGGGGATGGAGGCAGAGACAGGTGTCTTTAACTTTATGGGAAAGACCCATACCAGAACCACATATTTTCACATTTTGTATCTATAGTTGGTAGCCAATTTCCTTGATCTTACGTAGGTATTATATAATCATTGATATAATCTATTGCTTAAAAAAACTCGAACATTTGAATTGGTTAAAGTAAATGTTATAGTATTATAGTCAGCAAACAACATTGCATGACAAGATATTTGGGAGTGAATGAACCATATTTTGTACATCATCTGTAATTGTCTTCTGCACTATATGACATCAATGCATTAGGTTGCACCTGCAATTAAATTCCATCTTTAACTACTCCTTGACACTTGATGCATTATCTGATCTTATCAGTGTTTTGATTGATATTATTGGATTTTCATTCACTTTATATTCAGTGGCAGTGTGAATGCACAGGTATATCTTTGAAGGCTTTCCTATTGACTTTTCTCTCTGGACTTAACATTTACAGTATTTCTTAAGGCAGTGTTAAACATTATAATTTAAGAGCTGTTTGGAATATCACAGGACGATTTCTAACAATATTAGTGCCAATGGCATCATTAAAAACAATGATTGCTTCATTCCTTTTTCTTTAAACATGACTGGTAGAATGGCATATGGGTTTTTGCTGCCAAGTGTCAAGATTTGTGTGTCATCTTCATTGCTGGTGAATCATTATGTAAATAATTGGTTCTTCTGCTCCTTTCAGACAGACTGACAGACAAACAGACAGATGAATATGCCACATGGGCAGGTTGTCCACCTTCTGTATGCTTCTGTATGCTTTTCCATATCTAATAGTAGGAGAGATGGATAGACCTACTGACAGACAGACAGACAGACAGACAGACAAATAAACTCAAGTGACCACAGATGTAATATAACAGATGTAATATAACATCCTAATGTCAGCCTCAATCCCAGGTGTAAATACATCACACTGATTGACGTGATCTTATCTCTCCTTGTTAAAATGTCTGTGAACCCATATGTGTGCTCCCCGTGCCTGCACTTACACACCTGATAACTCCCCAACACCAGGTAGGGATATCTCAGCTAGATATAACACACACACAGAGCTTAGAGAAACACTGTGGCCAGATAAAAAATGTATGCACATTTTATTTTGAGAACGACGGGGAGGTCGGTGTGCATTACTGTTATGCTTGATCTATTATAGAATTATTATTATTTAATTATATTTTGTTAAATTATTACATTAAGGATAGATCTATTGTAAAATAAATTTGTTGGACATGACAAAAGTTCCTGGTTCTAATAAAAGAGCTTTCTGGTCAGGTTTAAATTGTGAACAGGAATCAAAAAGAGTTATTTTGGACAAAATGTTCTTTGCCTCAGAGATGTGGAGGGGAATGTTTTTATTCATTGCTTACAATAATAATAGATACAATTGGATAAAGGTTTTGGTATTCCTAAGTAACTGCAGCCTAAGGTGGGGATTTGCATATACATATTAAACATTTCTGGTACTTTAAACTTTGTGAAATGCTTTTAATTTTTCTTATCATTTTGACATTTGAATACAAGTCAAATTAATATCTTGAGTTCCATCCCAATAATTGTTTGCAGTGAACTCTGGAACTGGTACCCTGAGTTCCATTACATAAATGGCGTTTGCAATAAACTCTGGAATTGGTACCCCAAGTTCCATCCTGAGAATGATGCTTGTGAGAATCATGTTTGTAACGAACTCTGGAACTGGTACATCACATCACATCACATCACATCATATCACATCACATCACATCACATCACATCACATCATATCACATCACATCACATCAACATCAACATCACATCACATCACATCACATCACATCCACATCACATCACATCACATCACATCAACATCACATCACATCACATCACATCACATCACATCAACATCAACATCAACATCACATTGGCACCAACCGTAAATGCCCAATGATTAAATTACCTGGGAGTAGTTGGTATTCAACAGGTATAAATGTAAGGTAAAAATTTGATACCAAACAAATGTCTTCTTTAATCCAATGAATAGGAAATCAACATATATATAAAGAAATGGATCAGCTGAAGAATCAAACGAGGTTGCACCATTTTTTTGCCAGTGTAAATGTGACATGAGATTATAGAGAAATTAGAGCTCCAGATCTGTAGCACATTAGTTGGACATTATGAGGTCCATTTGGTGAAATCACTTAAGAGACCAGGTTTCTATAAGTGGCATCAGTAAATGACCTTGCATCTAAACACTGATGATGTGTGCACTACTGGGAAAAGTAGTTTTGATGTTGGTGGCCTTGTTCCATGAACATATTCCTTTTGGGCTCTATAGCTGATGGTTTTGGTCATGCACAGATAGTTTAACATATGTTTGTAGGCTATTTTTTTTCTTTTGAAAAATATATTGGCTTATTTTATGGCATGCTTCCCATTCAGAAACATTCAGGAAACATTTTCTTTTGTCTGCTCAGGGTGGAAAATGTAGGCGAGGGGGGGGGGGGGGGAGAGTAACTAAAACTAACCATCATCCCCCTTTATCAATTGCTTTATTTCCTATAGCCATTATTCATTTTTATAGAAAGTAATATGTGGTAACCCTTTTATATGTTTCATGAAATGTTCTAATTTTCATATATTTCGACAAAGAATCCCTATGGTTTACAATGTAGGTCCCTTACTTCCATCATACTATATGTACATATGGCATGATAGGAAAGACCCCCAGGGCTTTTGGGCCCATCTATGTTGCATTAATGTACATTCAAAACAGGTTCCACTAAATTCATTTTTGATGTTTTTTAGAGTTAATATTGATTGCATTCTGTCATTCAGGAACCTACTTTGGTACGTATATAATGGATATATAATGAACATGTGATAGTAAGCCATTGTAAGCCAATACCTTAACCCAAGGAATTGCAGAAAATCCATGTTTCTTTTAAAAAAACAAAACATTTGTGGTTTTCTCCAAAATGACATGGCAGATAGCATGCTGTGAGATTTTAGAAATTTATTATTGTGGATGATTGTATGGAAGTCTGTCTTACATGTGCTTGTGCATCTGCATGCTTAACAGACTAATATACATAAAATGTATAAAAACACACATGCATGGGGGGGGTAACATGATTGTATTTTCTCTGATGCTGAAAACTTAGGTACAAAAAAAATGCAAATTTTAGAAAGTATACACTATGTGGGATATTTGACAACCAAATAACAGTTTTTGTAATTGACTCCCCCCCCCCCCCCTCCATATTATCTTGTTTCTACCCTTGGCCTTTATATTGTATTGCCACATACTGAGAGTTTAATTGAAATCATGTCTGTGTCTGAAATAAATGTGAAATGGAAATTATATTCATGCTGTGGAGGAAATATTAAAAGTTAGTTATAGAAATGGCTTGGAAGCTAATAGTCAGGGAATAGTCAAGTTAACTTAAAATGCATGTCTGGATTGGGTTATATACATGTATAATATGTTTTATGGAAAAATAAATTGGAAAAATATTGTGATATTTGCATTAAGTATTTATTTAAATATATCTAGCCAGTGAATGTTTTCCTCTTTTGTTTTGCTTTGATAGAATTCCATTTTAGCTATGGAGACAGAAGAGTGATGGACGACAGCAAAATGGCCGTTAGCAACAGACACCCATAGATCATCTGATAGATAAAGTGATCATGGACTTTCTAGATAGATAAATTTCTACTTCCAGTTCCTGTTTGTCTTTACCTCAGTTATTTATGGGCTGAGGAGATGACAGTGTGTTTTATTGTGGGAAAGGATGTTTTATTCACTGCACAGTCTCGTGAGAGAGTAGCAAAATAATAGAAAACGGTGACAGAAGGGCAAGCGGGGTTGCCAACTCTAGGTAGGCATATATGGATATTCAGTCATTTTTGTCTTCTTTTCTCCCTTTGTTTAGAATTTGTTATGAAATATGTACATAGATAGGATTTTCAATGTTAATCCATCTATTTTGTATTGAAAATAGATGTGTCATCCCCCGCCTCACAATATGTCAAAATCATTCCCATTTATCTTTAATTTTTGTTATGGAAAAGTGCATGCTAGGGAAGTAAGTCAGTTCATTGTTGAGTATTCACCACAGGTAACTGTATGGTTTTCCATGATATCATATATATTTTTGCATTGACAACACCCAGTTTAAATACCAGGTATTTAGTATATTTCTACCACTGCATGTCGTGTACCAGCAGACACTTGACGCCTAAGCTTGACATAACCAGCCTCCTGTCACAGAAAATTTAAGTACATAATTTTGGTGTCTTTCTACCTTTTTCACTGCCAGAAGTATGCTATGTAATATCCATGTCCAACAACACCCATTTTATGTATCTTGACTTCTGATTAGGCTTGAGGAGGAGACAGCATGCTGTTTTCTGAGCGTCCTGTTCACACAGATGCACTTATGTGAATATTCTGTTTCTGATGTCATCTTTGTATGAAGTTACCAGTTGGCACCAGCACAGCTGTATTCCACCTGAGTGTTGTTGCACTTAGCTAGGTTATTACTTTTACTCTGCTGCTACTGTTAAGCATTGGTATCAAATAGGGTGGTAATCAATAGATAGCATCTTGAATTGTATTTGTCAAACCTAGCATCAGAATTGGCTGAAGTTTACCAGAAATGTGACATATTTAAAGATAAAAAAAAAAAATACCAAGAATTATTTTACAAACTGAAAACTGATAGACCAGGATATTTATTGCCTGAAGAGTTGGAAGGCTCATGCAAAAGTTGTTAGAGCGGGAAAGTTTTGTGTTTCAGAATCCAACACATAATTGCATGACTTGTGTGAACACACTTTTGGCAATGCTACAGTGTAGAAATACTCCACCCCTTTAAACACACACTATATATGTTAGGTTAGCATGTGGACATGCCTTTGAGGATATCTTCATCAGGCTGGTAAGTACTTCTTATATTTTGGGACCAGAAAATATTGGTGCTGAATGTGCAAATCAAAAAAAGAAGAGAAAAAGAAAAGAAAACCATGGCAATAACACTTGGCTCCAGAAGAAGCTTTGTCTATTAAAAGAACAAAAATTATGTCATTTGAGCAATGGTTTCAGAAGAGGTTATAAGAGCAATGAAGATGTAGACAGGTTTGTGAAATATTAAGGTAAACTTAAGAACTGTTTTTTATTTGAGACATTGGGGCTTCTTAGTACAAGAGAGGTCACTTTTCCTTTTTTGGATTTAAAAGTTCTTGAAGTGACCAGTCTATCCTAGGTTACAGACATGGCCATGTTTATTCATTTTCCATTTAATTTCAGCCTTTGTCCAAAGGGCCTAGATTAATTCTACTGTAACACAATAACATCACTTTCTCTGCACAACTTGGGTGACATTTACCAAAGTAGAGTTTCAGGTGCGGTCTTGATATAGATTTACAACTTCAAGGGCTTCTAGATGGTGATTTACGGCCCAGAGATCATAAGGTAATTACATCATGATTTTCAATTTAAAAACTTAGGGTGGAGAAGTGTAGGTTGAGGTGAGATCTAAAAGGATTTAAGACACCACACGTTGTAATGCTGACACTTTAAAAGATGATTTAGTGTTTTAAAACAATTCTACCTGATTGACTAAGATAATTGACAGAAGGGAGTTACAAGAGGCCAATATGATTTTCAATTGGAAAGTCAATTGAGCATATAATGAGTAGACTACTCCCCGGGACTGACTTCACCTGCTTATTCAACCAAAAATGCCATGTGTGGGGTGAATGATTCTCTGTAAAGGTTTAGTTTGTTGGTATAAAGAGATGTCTGGTATTGAAAACGATGTTTCATCTTATAAGACAGTCATCTGAAAATTATAAATGGCCACCTTACACAGTTTTTGATATTTAAAAAAAAGTGTTCACTTTAAAAAGTGTTGATGCAATATTTTTAAAATGTGTAGTAAAGATGCTATTGTTGATAGTAACAGTGATCTGCTTTGAACACAAAATTTATTTCTTTTTAAATACATAGATAAATTGTAAATAAAGAACTTAAATGACCTCACTTGATAAATCAAACAAAGAATGAAAATTAGCAAAAAGTAACAGGTGCTAATGAAGAAAGGAAATGCCACATCTGCATCAGTAAATAGTCATTTACTTGAAAGGGGGAATACCTTAGGTAAGTGACTGAAATTAATTAAGCCCTGTGGGCCTATGTCTCCTTGTCTTATCTTTCTTGGCCTGAAGTGCTAAATGCTCCTTAAGTCCTTCACCTATTAACCGCTTGCCTGCGTGCTATAATCTTAATTAAAAACAGAATCATTGGTTATGTCAGGAACAGGTAAGTCGTTTTAAATGTCCACCTATCCTTAAATGTTACCTAAGACATAATGGGTGGCACCATTGATTGTAAGAGAGGTGTACTAACTTGACTTTTTTCATTCATGAAAAATGTATGAGGCAGAATTTCCTTATTTTGTGCATTTAAGAAAGAAGATGGAGGCAGGGGGGATTTGGAGAGGTGGAGAGTTCAAATGAATTGCACTTTTGGCTGGCTGGGGAAAGTTCCCCCTGAATGAAAATTTGATCTAGGGCCTATGCCAGTTTGGTTAAAAAAGGTTCCCTCCTTTTGAAATTGATGGCTGCAGGCCAGAGATATCTTCAAAATGAGAAAATATACCAAAAAGAGTAATCATCTCTATGAATATTGATGGTTATTTGCTTTTTACGTGTTAACTGACTAGCTTATGTACTAGTAGCATATTTGTTGGTTTGTTTGTTCATTCATAATTCAAATGTCTGTGTTAGCTGCATGTTATTTGTTTGTTCACAGGCTAGTATGTTTATTTTTTACATATGAGTTGTTTATTTAATTATTTGCTTTTCTGTTTAAAAAAGTGTTTTCTGGCAAGTTTCCCATGGTCACTCCAAAATTTTTTAAGCAGGTAAATAGATTAATTAACTGTAACTTTAAGCTAGCCACTTTGCTGTTAATTTTCAACGACAACATTGCCAACAAACCCTCCTTTGTCATCAGTGACTTTAAAAAACGATGAAGTAAATCAAAGATGCTCTATTCCTGACTTATTCATCAGAACCAGCACTATTCTGTTTTAAGAACCAATTTTCCAACTTAACAGAAAAAGTTTTGTTCAAGGTGGCACGTCACTGTCAAAATGTCAGATGTAGATTGATGACCAACTATCTTTTCATTGTTATTTGATTCTGCACAACATGGGGACAAGAGGGGCTCATTTATCACTGTGTTGAAGCTATGGGGGAAGGTTTGAGGGGGGTGGCTGGGATGTTATGTGGTTTCCAAATGGTATTTGTGGGTTGCAGATAATGTATACTTGCATTTGTGTTAAATTGTAAAATTGTTAATTATTGCATTGTTTTTTATTATTATTGTGAAAAGGTTTTTGGCAAATCCAACTAAAATTATGTATGTAATGACTATGCACATATTTTGGGAGGGGGGGGGAGAAGAAAAGGGGGAAAATGGATGAAAGATGAGGTTTTTCTAAGTCACCTAGCTTCATGTAAATTGCTGATTGGTGAGAGTAGGGTAGGTGGAATGGAAGTGTTTCACAAATATTGGACCCACATGATGTACAGGTGCTATGGCTTCTTAGTGGCAGTGAGGGGGTGGAGTGGTGGAGTGGGAGGTAAGGGGGTGATTCCTCTGAAAAGATTATAAGTATTCCTTATCAGTAAGAAAATCAGGATGAGATGAGTGTAGATAATGTGGTTTCTTTGAAGTCATTTGAGGTCCCTTTGTTTTTAGTTATGAACTCTAGGCCAGTGGCTGAATAATAGTTTTGACAGGTGGTCTGAAACATTATGACAGTCATGCAATAATAGTAAATTGGACTCCTGCAGCAAAGAAAAAAGAGACAAAGGAAACTGTTACCTGGTTAGAAAAAATATGATTAAGAATAGATGAAAGACAGCAGGTTGTAGTAAGGTAGGTGTGGACACCTTAGGAGTGCTGTAACTCTGTTAAGGCTCTGTTTATTTCTCAGGTGAGCGCCAGGGTTAATAGACTTGACACTAAATGAAGCAGGAACAAAGGGTGCTCTCTGACAGGGCTGAGCGTGCAGGCTTCCTGGTTTGACATGGTGTTCAATAAGAGTTTAGTTTTCTGATATTTTTTGAAAGACTTCATTTGGCAGTAAACTGACTGACTCAGGTTTAGAATTAATCTAAGGGTGTATTCCCAATAACACTATCATACAAGGTCAAAGTAACTCCATGGGGACTCTCACTGAATGCAATTAGATTAACATGATTCTCTTGTTTCCAATGCACTGGTATAATGACCAGTTTTTCTACTCAAAGACAACAGAAGGAGAGAAGGAACGAAAACAGAGAAGATGGATAGAGACAAAGACCATGGAGAGGGGCGGGGGAAAATGCAAAATGTGAAGAATTGAAGCCTTTGTGAATGCATGATGGTGTTGACATTTTTTTTCTTGACAGATATTTTTGCTGCTTGACAACAACACTTTGCTATATATTTCATAGCACTGATTTTAGTGAAGTTAGCATGGCCTGCCATTTTGACAGGACATACCATGCCTGCAATCACCACTAGAAAAAAAAAAAAGATTTGCTGTTAAAAAAAAGGCTGAAATTCAATAAATGCCCACACAGAACCCAATAGTATAATTGAAGAAACTCTAGCTGCATCTTTAGAGCAGTAGAAAAGAACATATGCCTGCGTTCATCAGCAAAACGCGCCTTCCTCCCCGCCGTGCCTTTGTGGGAAGCCAGACCACAGGGAGATGATGTTACATCATTAAATGGGGAGCTGATAGCCCTGGACTGGAATATCAGAGCCTGAAAAAAAATATAAAAAGCAGGTTTTTTATTATGTTTCCCTTTTTGTAATTTTGTGTATTTTTAACTTTTTGATATGGTGTAAAATGACATGTATGCTTCTTTTTTTTGCACCATTTACACTGTGTCGGTTTTGGGCTCACTTGAAGCTAACAGGGACAGGCTGCCCCCCCCCCCCTTTAATCAAGCCGGTTGTTTTTGTGATAATTCTTATTTATCTGTTTGATCTTGATTCACATTTCATAAACCTAGAAGGTTATGAAAGTATATACAGTATGCTTTTTTAAAAAAAGCTATTTTAAATTGAAAAGTGCAATACAACAAAAAGAAAGATAAGTTAGTTCAAGACAGTTAAAGAAAAAATATATAGTCATTGGCCTAAGATTTGAACCCCAATCTTCTTCATATACTAGTATGCTGCAGTTAGCACACTACCTCTGCAACACTCTACCTCCTTAATGTATTTCTTACGTAAATAGCAGTAGATACAATCAACAAAAAACCTTGATTAAAGATGTAATCTGTGCCATAGGATATGTCATCTTAGGTGCAGAGTGGAGCTCTTTTTTAAATTAAAGGTCTATTTACTGCCTGTGTGGCACAAAACTAATGTAGGGGTACAAAATGTCTAGAAAATTCAGCATAAAAAAAGGATGGAAAGAAACCATTACTGGCCTAACAACATAATCTAACTACTTAGGATTGCTTGTTAAACTGTTTATTTTAAAAGTTTCTTGCAAAAGGGTGGGAGAAAGGAAGATTATTAGATATGTGAAAAATACAGATATTGAAGAAAAAAAAAACACGAGGCCTGTTTTCCATAAATGTCCTCCATTGCCAGCTTAAGTTTCTTGTATGATGGTGGCATACAATCAAGAATGGAAGCTAACCCCTATCCCCTCAATTCATACATAATCACAAACATGCATGTCTGTATGCATGCACAATCACGTGCATGCATTTATTTGCACACACACACACACTTATGCACGCACACACACACACACCATCATCCTCACTACTGGTGTACCTTGTACTCGCTGATCAGTCAGACTTGGAAAAAAAATTACTAAAAAGTGTAACTGAGTATAACAAACGGCTAATGTTTAAGATAAGTAGTAGTTTTACCTTTAGTGACACATATAATGTTCCTGAATGAAAGATATCAAAATTTTCATCCTTAGATTGAGGACCAACGTTTGCTTTTAAGTTTCCTTTTTTTGTGTGTGTGTTTGTGAAACCTGGGCCAAGAAACAGAACCCAAATCCACCCATCCAAGTGACATCCCAACTGCCTTATCAGTGACAGCAAAATGACAACAGGTGGGGAATTATTTGTCTGTCATCCTTTCTCATTAGTTTTGCCTGCTTGGATTTCAACAGTAGCACATGACAGTCAGAGTGGTTTGAATGCCACAGGGAAATGAACCTTAACCGGACAGCCAGACTGGAGGAGTTTTTTTTTTAGTGATACAGGTAGGCTGAGAATTGAGAATACTCTCTGTATTTGCCTTGGGACAGCATCTGTGATGGATGGAGAGGGAGGTCTGTAGTGTATGTAACTTGTTAGCACTTGTCTAGATTAGAAATCTTTCCTGAAGCATCATCGGAAACAAAGGCTAGAGAAGAAGAAAAGTAGCCTGAGATGGACTTGCTTAGTGAAATACTGAGGAGGGAACTGAGATATTTATTAACTGAAAGGTAAACTTGTATCTGATGGGTTGAGGATATTTTAATCATACCTCATGGGATGGTGGTTATTAATTATAGAAAATTGTCACATTTAATGTGAAAATGATACATGACATATTGCCTAGAAAGAAAAGAAATCCTTATGCCTCTGAAAAACGAGTTTTTCAGGTTTTTGATACTTGTATCACGCTTTATTGAGAAAAGATGCTTCGATGCATGAATATTTAGCAAGAAAAAGAAAACAAAGTTTCAGGTTTTGATATGGCCAACATATATGGACACACAGGTAAACCTAGTGACAGTCTCTGTCACTAAATGTCACCTCGCAAGTTATAAATGACCAATCACATACCCACGACAAAACTAAATTACTGTCTTCTTTAAACGATTTGAAGTTTGCGAGACAAGTATGATTAATAAGGTGTAAAAGCATCCCCAGGTGAGGGCGTATATGTATGGGGGCTGTGTTTATGTTATTATCTTTACTCCATGGTTACGTCCAAGTACAGCAGCTCCTCATCAGTTAATTTTTTCTGAATAAAAACTGTTGACTTGTCAAAATTTTACTGGTTGAACATTAAATTTATGAGACTGTCTGAAGGGCTACTAACCAATGCAATTGCTGTATGTTTTCAGCTAGATTTTGAACCAAAAGTACTGAAAGTTTTATGTGTTTAAGTCCAAGATGGACATACATGATGTCCTGGTGACATGAGCATGAGTGACCAGAGACAGTCACCGTTACCTTGTGGTCAGTCTCCCTGTCGCCAGCAGATAGGAGTGGACAATTAGGGGGAGTGACCATCACTCTCTGGACAACTGGACATTTGATATGGTCACTGGCTGTGGTCTTGGTGATATTTATCTGAATACTTATCAAATTTATTTGCCCACCACACGATAGGCAAGGATTAAATTGGAGGAGAGGGGAACATGAATGTTTTTATAGCTTGATTTAACCCTCAAGAGACCAAGCTATTTTACTGACGGAAATGACCAAGTGGGGTCATCTATGACCCCATTGTGTTCTATACAGGGATCCTTATTATAAAAGGCTGTTGAGGGTTTATCACACCTATACTACTCCCAGGATTTAAGACAAGTATTTTATAATGATCTAATGTAAAAAAGTATTTGGTAATAATACTTTTATTGCATGAAATAACCAAGCACAGATTTTAAGAACAACATTACACCGGTATTTAGACAGTCCTTGTCAATTTCCACTTGCAGAAACCTTTCTTTTTATTTGCCACACTAAATGAAAAAAGTACATTACAAAATTGCTTTGAGTAAAAATATTTTGACTTATGTTGAGATAGCATCCTGCTGACTTCAATAAGAATAATTAGCTGATTTGCTGAGTAGGGAATACCCTAATGCCGGTAAGGAAGGCATACTTCTCAGAACACATTCAATCAACCTACATGTATGTTACTACCACATCTGTGTATATAACAAAATCCACACAAACACTTTGTTAATATATGTATAAAATGATATCGACAGAATTCTTTTGATTTCCGAAATACCCGAAAATTGTAACCGTCAAAATGAGAGACCCAGTTATGAGAACAAGTTCCAACAAAGCTACTGAAATTAGATTCAGCGATGCACTATTAGGAACACTTCAAGGGCAATCTTTACAAACCACTTATTTGTGCCTATGCTTTGGGCACACTGGCTGGTTGCATGAAGTACATGCATGTGGCATTTTCCTGTCAGTTGCATGGGCAAAACATTTGAATTAAATTTAAAAACTAATATTTAAAAACCAATGCTTCTCTTTGGGGTCATAAATGACCCCACAAGAGTTTGTGCTGTATGCGCCACACTAATTGGTTGATCCCTACAAAAAACTGTGAAAGTGTGTAGGATTAGTAGACTGACAAACTCATGCAAGGAAAGAAAATTCGAATAAAAAATAAAGAGATGGCACATTAAATCATATGGCTGGGGTCGTAAATGACCCCACTCGGTCACTTGAGGGTTAAAAGTCAAGTGCCTTAGTTGGATTGTGATTAAAATTAAAGTGCAGCATCAGATTTTTCTTCAAAGCTGCTGCTCTAAACATGAAAGTAAAATAAAAGAAATAATTAAAAACCATTTGTATAATATTTACAGTAGGTTGATATAGGTTGATGCTGGCCATGTTCATGTTACCACAAGGTGATTTCGAACTTTGATCAAAATAGAAACAGATTTTTACTTGAAAAAGAATTTCTTAAAATTTCTTTCTCTTTTAAAGTTTGTGAATATAATGAGTCATCCTGCTAAAAATCTTGCTCAGAGGTTGCCATTTAGCCAGGAGGTGGAGAATTTCACAAGTTGGCAATCAAATTTGTTACCTCCTGGTTTCGAAGGGAACAGTGTTCTAGATTGCGTGTGAGATCATATCTCCAGCACAGCTTCCCATGGCTTCAAAGAGGAGGAATTTTTTTATATCAACTGAACACATATACTGAATGATGTATGATAAAATACTCCTGTGTGCCAACTGCCATAATTAATTAACAATTAAGGTAACACAGACTATACTGAGTGGAAAGATTGGGGGGGGGGGGGGGGGGTAATGTACCTCATGACCTTTTTAGCTTCATGATATTACTGAAAATTAGCCTTGCTCTATCAGCATGCTGCTGTAAATGGCAGAGGTCCCAAACTCCACGTTTACACATATTTATCACATCTTCACTATGAATTCCCATTTTTGAGGTGTTTATTAAGAATAACTTTTATAACATGTTAAATATCTTTAGAATTGGCACTCCTGTATAACGAAAAAAAATTGCGTAACTCTTTGTCCACAAAATAGTCCTTTCTGTTTTGAAATAAGGAGGGAAATTGAAGAGTCACATGGCCCTAACATCTGTAACATGGCCTCATTACTCACTCACCTGAGGTGAGCATCTTCCCAGATACTTCAAAGATGTTCCCCCAGTGTGAACTGTCATGGCAGCCAAAAAGATCAAACAAGGGTTTCTTTAAATTGTTCTTGAATTTCCAGTTTTTTTAATCATAGCCTAACTTTGAGCATGGCAGTAGTGTTTCAAGGCATGGATGGCTGGCCACAACCAGGTCTTTAAACAGAACAGGGAATACTGTTAAGACCTATGGCATGTTCACACTGAATTGATTGTCCTAGGTAGTTCAAACCAACTTCACAGGAACTCTCACCGAATGCAATCAGATTAACTGTAAAGCACACCTCCTCTTGTTTTCAGTGTACTCGTACAATCGCCAGCTTTTCTGTATTCTACTCAATGCCAGGAGGAGGCGTGTTAATCTTTAATCTGATTGCTTTCAGCAAGAGTCCATGCGGAGTTGGAACGATCTGCATGTACCTAGTGCAATACTTTAGTTGTGAACACACTCTTACTTTGAAAATGCTAGATAAGTCATGTGAAAAGTTCACATTTTCTTTGAAGAGGTGAGCAGTAAAGGAAATATAGGATACTCTTGATTCGTTTATGATGAATTACATATTTTTGGTGCTTACTCACAGATGGTCATATAAGACGGAAATTTGATTATTTGAGTCAGGAGATTTTTGGAGGTATTATGGTATAGAAGAAAGGCCTATAAGTACAGTGGTCATTTGTAGTAGGGAACATACAAGCAAGAAAAGCATTGTGTGGCATAACCAGTTCTCACAGTAAGGTAATGCAATTTATGATATATTTCACCAACCAATGAAAAAAAAGGAAAAATAAGGAATATATATATATATCTGGGTATATTTATGCTAACAAAATAATAATGCCTATTATAGTGTTTTCTGAAAGTGTATTGTTAAATTTTAAGAACAACCACACAGGAATTAAGAATCTACGGGTACATGCTTTTTAGCAATACATCTATTGAAGACCTGTGACAAATATCAGTTTGTACATGTGGGTATGCTTGAGGAGACACACAGGGTCAGGATGGACAGACTTCTACCATGTTTGTGTCATGCCTTATTCCGGGTCTCCTCCTTTGATGGAACTCAGACCAGCAGGAGGGTCTTGCTTCCAGTGATCACAACATTGCAAGACTTGCGTCAAACAAGAAACTAGCTTGGATCTTGTGTCCTAGAAAAAACAGTTTGTGGGAAAGCCTGGTTGGTTTACATTTTTTGGCAATGAAGGTTTAGTTGAGGACAGTGAAAGTGAGGTTTTTCCCTGGTGATAGTTCCTGAGTTGCTCCTGGAGTTGATTTGCTTTTGAATTCTTTTGTGCTTTGTCATAGGTTGTTTCCACTTTCAATAAGTGAAAAAAAATTATTCTTTTCTTAAAAATGCTGGATTCATACAGAATAAATTGTTGTCTTTTGTGTATGATAAAGGATTGGCTATTATAACAGGTATGATAAAAATATACAGTATAGCTTAGGTTGAAAAAGCCAAAGGCTTGATCATGATCTCCGATCATTTAGTCTTTATTTAAAGAAATATGATTTAATTATTTCAAGAATCAATTTTCATTACCAAAACATCAAATAATATGTCAAATATATACAAAAACTTCAGCACATGGAAATGAAGATAAAATCAACACTAATTAAAAGCTGACTTTTGAGTACTTTTTATCAGGGTGATTTTGGATATTTGTCAGAACTTTATAAGCAGTGGATTATGGAATACAAGTATAAAAGTTTACTGTGCACTGTACATAGTGGCCGGGAACACAAGATTTATAGCCAGACTGGAGACAGATAGATTAGAGAGGTGTGATATTATCGCTGAACAGTCATATTTTTGACAGGATATTTTATGGGCTGTTGAGCAGTCATTGTATATAATTTGTGTTCCTTTTTCCTTGCAACACCTCCAGACATCCAGGTAAGCACTTTGTCATCTTTTTTCAGATAAGAAATGGACTCTTTCATGACAGCTACAACCCTCTCTTAGTACATATAACCTTATTATCTTCGTGCAGTTTTATCTTGATGAAGATGTAAGATATGTGATGATAGGATATCACCAGGCTATTGGTGGCAAGTGTGTCTTTGGCCTACCATCAGGATAAAAACTCTCTCTCTCTCTCTCTCTCTCTCTCTCTCTCTCTCTCTCTCTCTCATGACTTGTTTTGAAGAGGCTACGGAGGAGAAGAGCACTCCAGCCTCAGCTATCTCAAATTAATACTCATATTCTATTAAGATCAATCTGAACATGACTTATTGTCCAGAAAGTTTGAGAAAAAGGATGTCTTCATCATCGTCAACATGCTGTCATGATCATAAGAATTATAACAGCACATGTAGCATATAAGCCACTTCTTAGCTTAAGCCTATGGTTTTTGCCAACTTGGCAATACTGCCAGAATAGAGATTGCAATAATAATCTGAATAAATCACTTCTTGCAGCCATTTTGGTTATGGCTGCAATTTTGGATATTAAAAAAATTGTGTAAGTATAAAACCTATGGAAGATACTGCAAATTCTCAGCAATCTTTTGCAGATAATGATCAATGTTACTGGTTTTCAATATCAGTATTGATTTTTTTTAACAGTCACAGGAATTCTCAGACCTGACTGAAATTGTCATGCTTATGTAATCCCAGTTGGCCAAGGTAATCTCTGATACCTGTCTGGAATAACATCACACCCATGCTTAATCTAGCATTGATGCGTCTCATGTCTTACTGTAAAATGGTGTCTACATGACAGGAGCATATTAGTATGTTTACCTGTAATCAGGGGTGAACAGGTGAGAGTGAGACCAGTGTTTATTACGGCTTGCGGCAGTGCGTGCCAGTGTGTATGAAGAATCCAGCATAAATATGAACAGACGGCTTTTCGTGCTCACATGATAGAACTGGCTCAAACCCTTGTTGCAGACAGACAGATAGGGGTAATGGTGCATATGTTTTTGGTGCAGATACAGAGGTAAAGATAGAGATATATAAGCATGAGATATATATACAATTAATATTGCCACCTGTTTTATTGAATGCATAGATGAAAAGGTACACACAGACATAGGTGCACATGCTGCATTTTGGCGCTGATGCAAAGGCAATAGTAAGTTGGCAACCTAGCAAAGATATGCATGCACAGTCCATATTGATGTCCGTGCCATCAAGGCAGACTGGTTTTATATTCAGCTAGATGTCCTGCTCGCTTATCTGAAGTAGTGTTGCCAACTCCACATAGTTACACGTATTCTAGACATTTTTCAGTGACAATTCCCATTGTTTTGGGCGCTTAAATCTGTAGAAGATAAAAGTTAAGACATGAGATTTGGGTAATTTTAAAATTGCTGCATTTTTCAGTTTGGGGGCAAAAGTAAGGTTTAATTTTTTTTTTTTTTTTGGGGGGGGGGGGATATTTGTTTTTGTTCTGACAATTTAGCAACTTTGAACAGTACAGGTGTTTACATATGCCTATGTGTTGAAACATGTAGGTAATGCTGTGCATGTTCTTCCATGCCTGGGCATATAGTACTTGTATATAGGGAAATTCATGATATCGTGCTTCCTTTAAATTCATTTAAAAATCCCAGGTATTCTGTAACACGTATCCATTTTTCATTGCAGGTATTGAAGATCAGAGATTTCAGCCACTTATTGAAAAGAAATACTGCATAGAGAACAGACTCTTAAAGAGCATTTGCTTCTAGAAAAATTCATTTTAAACAAATCAGAGATTTGGAGAAAAATAAAGGAAGGGCCGTTGTACTTGAACTGGATTCCTACAATTATATTGCAAGGAATTTGAGTCTATTTGCTCAGAGGGATAACAGCAGCCTGTTACCTTGAATTTTAGACAAAGAAAAGGTGAGTATACAGAAGAAATATCTACTAAGTCTGTTTAACCTGGGTGAGGTGAGGTAAAAGAAAAAATTAGCTTGTTGTGCTTATGTTCTTTGTTTTCCTCATTTTGATGAGGAGTCTGATCTGATTCTGATGAAAACCCCGTCTACTTTGGTCTTTTTGTCTGTTCTATTAATTCTTAACTAATATCTGTCTTATGCTTTACACATACTAGGTGTGTGTGTGTGTGCGTGTGTGTGTGTGGGAAAACAAGTCTGTAATAGCATCATGAAACAGGTATGTTTACATATATTATATCAGGAAACATTCCTTAACTGTGTGAAGTCAGAGAGCCTCATTTTGTATTATATATAGTATATCTATTTTGAATTACCATTTGTATAGGCTATATAGGCGCTTTCTTGTTTGCGAACATCTGAAGAACTTGTAGATTTCAAGCTGCTTCATCCATTTCATTATTCATTAAACTGTGTGTACATATCTCTTTGTTTGTGCAGACAGTAGCATTTCATATTTATAAATATCATGGTATGTAGACAGAAATGCAGAAAATGGATGATAATTTTCATTGACATTGTCCTGGTATATTATCTATATTACTATGAAGTATTATCCATAAAGTATTTATGACAGTGTGTTGCATAAAAAGAGCAAGCATTTTTTTCACTTTAAATATTTTATAGGGTGTAGGTACTATAGAATATAGAGTTAAGAGGTGTAGAGGCTATGTCACATATTAATGTTGCTGCTTGCAGTTTTTTTAATGCAGCTGATTATATAGGGGAAAATAATATGCAGTCCATCTGTATCAGTTATATATCGAATTCATATCATTAATCTTATCATAAATCGTAATGGATGCTTATCAATATCTGAAATGAATTTAGTTTTAAAAATTGCCATACAACAGATATGATCTTCACTGATTACTGGAGATGTGGTGGTAAAATATTTATCATACAATGGGAAAAACAGTAATAGTGAAATATTGAAAAAGAACAGAAATGGAGAAGATTTGCCCAACTTCTCACCAGGTCTTTTATTTGCTCATATAACTCAGAAGACACTTATGTAAATATGTTCTTATTAAACAAACTGAATATGGTAGCAGTAATGTAACTAGGTTATAAAACCATATCATACCCATTGCTGGAGGAGGACATGTTGTATCAGAGCATGCAGTGAACACTGTGTTGGAATGGCTGCCAAACTCCTGCTTTCATGAAGATCACATAGAAAACTGCTGCTGTTTTTACTTTTTACATTTATTCAGATTAAACACCAAACATAAAGGCAAACACACGAGTGATGTTAAATAATGCTTAAAAAAAAGAAAAAAAAACAAGAGAAAAAGGGCTTCTGCACTAGCTCAGATGCAGCTTTGCAAGGTTTTTCTTCTCCTTTCTTCTTCTTCCTCTTCTTATTTCTTCTTATTATTATTATTGTTATGCCAGGAATTAACTTGGGTACTTTAAATTACCTAACCTGAAAATGCCATTCATTATCTAGTAAGTATGCAACTGCACACCACTTCTGCATTTATATCATCTCTTATTTATTACTACATTGTGAAAGCATGAAAAAATGATTGAAGACCCCTTTTGTTTTCACTGCTTACGTGCTAGCTTCATTTTGAAGGACAAATAGTGACTTTGTTATCTTTACGTAAAGAGAGAGCAATAATGGCATCATTTGTCTTGTCTCTGTGAATGTAAACAACATCTGTGAAGCCTAGACCTTTTTCACCTCAATTAATTACTTATACGCAAGTATTTTTATGATTATTTATTACAGCAAAAAGTAACGTGTCTACGTGTGTACAATTACTCTCTTTATTCTTCAGAGGTAGTAGTTTCACTTGCCTTCTCTGTACTATCTTGAACTGTGCACGTTTTTTGTTCGTGTTTATGATGGATAAAAGCAATAATTTTCTAACATTTTCTCTATTTACATCTAGTTGCTAAACCTTTGATGATTCTTTTTTTGCTTTCAGCTAAGTAATCATAAAATCACATTTGTGAGTTATTTGCTTTGAACAATCAAAATAATGTTTTTTTTTCATGCACAAATGTGCAATAAAATCAACAGATTTAATATTTCTTGGAAGTTGAATGCCCCTGCAGTATAAAACCATAGTCATTTAATATTTTAGAGCTGTGCTATATGAGTACAACTTATGCTAATATTTCTGCTATAAAAAAGCATACACTTAATTTTAACTTTAGAGTGTTGGAGTTAATGCAGTGACTACCAGTCAGAGATGGGGAGAGTAAAGAGAGAAGTACATGGGTCACACGTGGTTGTAAAAATGCCAGATTTACTTTTGACATTTATAGGTAGAATGGTATTGCAGCAATGCATTATATACACTACAATATTCACATATTGTTGGAACACTCAGTTAGATATCAAACTCAATGTGGAGCGTGATCCTGACCACTGTAAGTACTGGCTACCCAGTTACTTCTTTTGCCTCATGGAATTCTATAGTTGAAAAACACTGCAATTACTCCACAGACTAAACTGTAATCATATAACAGAGCAAAAAGTATTTTCTGTCTTGTCTTAATCAAATTATAAAACAGTTCTGCTGCTAATAGCTATCCCTTTACCTTGGAAACACCTGCATGGTGCTGTAGTGGCCATTATATTTCTACCTGGAATATTAATCTTAGATGTCAGAACCTGGAATTTTGGCAGATTACTAGAAAGTTCTCATTACTCCGAGTCGCCTCGGAGAGTCTGGGCAATAAATATAGTGCTACTGGTGTTGGTAAAGATGGTTCTGAATGCCGAAATGTTTTGGTGAGTGGATTTTAGGGTGCATTCCCATAGACACCATCGGTCTATATGAATCCACCCAACTCTGCAGGGGACTCTTGCTGACTGCAGTCGGATTAATTGACACACCTCCTCTTTGCATTGAGTAGAATACATAAAAGCTGGTGATATGAGAATATTGGAAGCAAAAGGAGGCATGTCATTCACTTAAGATAATTACACTTGGCAAAAGTCCCAGCAGAGTTGGATCAATCTACGTAGATCGACAGCGTTTATGGGAATGTGGTCTGTGTTATTGACAGGAAACTGATTACTGTTATTACTTGATTGCTAAATTCATGCATGTTTGCATATTTCCAAAGCAGCCCTGATAGCAATAGTCCTGATAAAGATTAATACTTTTCCCTGTTAACTTAAGATGTTCACTTGATTAACAATGATTGTCAAATGTAGCATAACTAATGCTGGGAATAAACAAATGTGGAACAGTTGTTAGGGAAAAAGTTTATACATGGCATACATGAAGTTTAGAATGATCAGCAGCCATTTTGTGCAGTGAAAGAGCTAGCTGTCAGATATCTTTATATTGAGTTATGTTTGTATGTAAATTAGTTAAAATATTTCAGAAACATTTTTTAAAGGAACCTATCGCTTTTTTATAATGTTATCTTTTTATCATCCTTACCACTTCTCAAGGATAGCTCTGCCTGGCTGACTACTGTCAGAAGCCGGCCATTTCAGAATTATTTTGCGCCTAGCAAAAAGATTCTAACCGTCTGCTGGAAACCTGTCTAGATCCATCCTTCAGGCAACTTAGGGGTCCTTCAGAATAGATGATCCAAGTACTAACTGATCCACCAACTAAATATGGCCTGCCACACTTCAGAAGCGATGCCGCTGATTCCTGATGGTTTTCTCACCTCCACACGTGTCATTCAACTGATTTAATCTTGGGTCTGAGGTATAATTGCTAGGCCCCTGCAGCGATGGCACGTATGGAGGTAGGGAGGCCATCATGGATTTAGCGGCGCTTTTGAAGTGTGGTTGGCCATATTTAATCAGGGGTCAGTTAGTACTTGGATCATCTATTCTTAATGGCCCCTTAAATATTCTAGTTTCTCCTAAGATGCCGTAACAATTGTATATCTAACAACAGTGAAGATTGACCTGTCTAAAAAGGCATTTTACTCTTATTTTTTATCAGAAAGTCATCCGATGTCAGATGAACCTCAGTCGGCCATTACTGCAGGATGTCACTCTCTGATTGCCCTGTCCCTGTTATGTGTATCTTAGGTGAAATCTGATAAACAGCCAAAGCAGCTGTAATAGCTTTTTATGAGAACAGATAACATCACTGATAGATGGAAAGGCTTACTTCCTTTTCCTATAATACAAGAGTAATAGGACAGAAAGATAAATATTTGTTTTAACCTCATTCATAAAAAAGGATGGCATTGCACTGTCTGCATTCAGAACAGCAGACTATAACAAGTCCATGGGTCCAATATGGCCGACCCACTTGAATACGTCCCCACAGGGAATCTATTCAGTGTCTGTAAGCGGATTAGACGGCAAGCTTTTTAGTCGGTCACCATATTTGGCCCGCGGACTAGATAGTCCAATGAACTGAATGCATCCTGTGTTTGTTCACCAGTGTGTTCCTGAGGGTGAAGAAATTGTGAATTGACGGTGGAAATGTGATTTTCATCCATTGAAAAAAGAGGTCTTTAGCTATACAGGTGCTGTTGTGCATCAGTTTCTGACATCTTCAAAAAACTTTCCTGAAAATGGAAAGTTGCCGTTGCATTTATTCAAAGCATTGCATCCCCTCCCACTTTGTACATCATTATTTTGTATAATTTTGGTTGGACCAACCTAAATTTTTTGCCATTTCTCATTACAGTTTTCATTACATTCAAATAATATTCAGTTTGGAAACGATTCATATTATACATCTGAACATTATTTTTCTTTAGGTGTATGCTTTTGACTGACAACATATATATATATATATATATATATATATATATATATATATATATATATATATATATATATATAAAATCAGTGTCAGTAGAATGGATTGATGGTACTGTCCATTCATGTACACGAAGACTTATTTGCAGACCCAAAAAAGGCAAGAAGGGTTCCATCCTAAATATTTTCCTCTTTTGCCTGTAGATATGTTGCGTGAATTAAATCAACATAATTTTATTGTACCACCAGCGTTAGCGCTGGCGGTACACATGGTTTCGGTCTCGTCCGGATCGTTCCGCCGGCTCCGCCGGCTCCGCCGGCTCCGCCGGACGGCTACCGTTACCGCTTCTCCTCCTAGACGGTAAGGCCCCCCATACCCATCTCATGGATTTAGGTCACCTATAATCTCAACTCGTTCCACGTAAAATTTGGGCTTTGTCGGTATTGGGGTCTGGGTGTGGCACTCATTGCAATGCACCCTTGTCCAAAAATGGCAAAATTAAATGCTAATTATCTACCCTACGGAAGGAGTTACGGGAAAAATTTCTACAGACGGCTTTCCAAAAGTCATATGTGTAGATTTCAAATATACCCTCGGATTTGACCTTTGACCTTTACTTCAAGGTCAAATGGGCCAAAATTTTCAAAAAAATGAAATTTTTTACGAAAAAAAAATTTTTTGCCCTGTTATTCAGACACCACACAGACTTAACCAATAATATTATTGGAAAGTGTTACCCTTCAGGTCATCTTTCATCTCCGTGAATTTGGGGTCAATCGGTGCATTTTCACAGGAGTAGCGGCCATAAGATACCGAAACTGAAAACTGTCTCTAATTCGGGAACCGTTAATGCTAGAGACCCATTCTTTTTTGCATTTTGTAGAGCATGTAAAGCCCAACACTGGAGGTGGTCTCGGTT
Source organism: Lingula anatina (assembly GCF_051362555.1). Taxonomy (NCBI): domain Eukaryota; kingdom Metazoa; phylum Brachiopoda; class Lingulata; order Lingulida; family Lingulidae; genus Lingula; species Lingula anatina. The sequence continues at coordinate 18,323,484 of NC_141773.1, read as the reverse complement.
TTTTTGTATTCCATACGGTTTTCGAGTTACGCTGTATCAAAAAGTACATATTGGTGGTGAAAGGAAAATGTACGGAAGCCCACTGGTGCCATATGTAGAAAAAAAAATTATCTCGAAATTTCGAGATACTATTTTGAAATTTGAACAAAAAAATTTACCACCAGCGTTAGCGCTGGCGGTACACATGGTTTCGGTCCCGTCCGGTCCGTTCCGCCGGCTCCGCCGCCATGTTACCGTTACCGCTTCTCCTCCTAGACGGTAAGGGCCCCCGTACCCATCTCATGGATTTAGGTCACCTATAATCTCAACTCGTTCCACGTAAAATTTGGGCTTTGTCGGTATTGGGGTCTGGGTGTGGCACTCATTGCAATGCACCCTTGTCTAAAAATGGCAAAATTAAATGCTAATTATCTACCCTACAGAAGGAGTTACGGGAAAAATTTCTATAGACGGCTTTCCAAAAGTCATATGTGTAGATTTCAAATATACCCTCGGATTTGACCTTTGACCTTTACTTCAAGGTCAAATGGGTCAAAATTTTCAAAAAAATGAAATTTTTTATGAAAAAAAAATTTTTTGCCCTGTTATTCAGACGCCACACAGACTTAACCAATAATATTATTGGAAAGTGTTACCCTTCAGGTCATCTTTCATCTCCGTGAATTTGGGGTCAATCGGTGCATTTTCACAGGAGTAGCGGCCATAAGATACCGAAACTGAAAACTGTCTCTAATTCGGGAACCGTTAATGCTAGAGACCCATTCTTTTTCATTCATTTTGTAGAGCATGTAAAGCCCAACACTGGAGGTGGTCTCGGTTTTTTTGTATTCCATACGGTTTTCGAGTTACGCTGTATCAGAAAGTACATATTGGTGGTGAAAGGAAAATGTACGGAAGCCGACTGGTGCCATATGTAGAAAAAAAAATTATCTCGAAATTTCGAGATACTATTTTGAAATTTGAACAAAAAAAATTTTTATCTCGAAATTTCGAGATAGCATTTTGAAATTTGAACAAAAAAAAAATTATCTCGAAATTTCGAGATAGCATTTTGATATTTGAGCAAAAAAATTTATCTCGAAATTTCGAGATAGTATTTTGAAATTTGAACAAAAAAAATGCTATCTCGAAATTTCGAGATAATTTTTTTTTTCAACATATGACACCAGTCGGCTTCTGTAAAAATGTGCAGTACGGTAATGGATAATAAATTTTGAACTCCGGAAAAATAAAACATAATGCTTGGCAAAGCAGACAACTTGTGGTCAAAAATGACATTATTTTATCAAATTTAAACTTCTGCAACTTCAGAGAACCTCCCATTTCAAGAACTTTGACCAAAATGACCTTTTCTTTATTTTAATTAATTTTTTCTGTAGGAAATTTATGGCACATTATGGTAACTCCAAAATTATAACATTTAGTCCCTTATATCTCCAAAACTGGCAGAGATAGGTCCATAGTTACTATTGAAGTTGAATAGGAAGTCATATACTGGCAATCTTACTGTGACCTTGACATTGACCTTTGACCTACTTTTCACCATGAACTGAACTTTGCAAATTTTGCTTCCCTTTTATCTCCAAAACTGGCAGAGATAGGTCCATAGTTACTATTGAAGTTGAATAGGAAGTCATATACTGGCAATCTTACTGTGACCTTGAAATTGACCTTTGACCTACTTATCACCATGAACTGAACTTTGCAAATTTTGCTTCCCTTTTATCTCCAAAACTGGCAGAGATAGGTCCATAGTTACTATTGAACTTGAATAGGAAGTCATATACTGGCAATTTTACTGTGACCTTGAAATTGACCTTTGACCTACTTTTCACCTTGAACTGAACTTTGCAAAATTTGCTTCCCTTTTATCTCCAAAACTGGCAGAGATAGGTCCATAGTTACTATTGAACTTGCATAGGAAGTCATATACTGGCAATTTTACTGTGACCTTGAAATTGACCTTTGACCTTCTTTTCACCATGAACTGAACTTTGCAAATTTTGCTTCCCTTTTATCTCCAAAACTGGCAGAGATAGGTCCATAGTTACTATTGAAGTTGAATAGGAAGTTATATACTGGCAATCTAAATGTGACCTTGAAATTGACCTTTGACCTACTTTTCACCATGAACTGAACTTTGCAAATTTTGCTTCCCTTTTATCTCCAAAACTGGCAGAGATAGGTCCATAGTTACTATTGAAGTTGAATAGGAAGTCATATACTGGCAATCTTACTGTGACCTTGAAATTGACCTTTGACCTACTTTTCACCATGAACTGAACTTTGCAAATTTTGCTTCCCTTTTATCTCCAAAACTGGCAGAGATAGGTCCATAGTTACTATTGAAGTTGGATAGGAAGTCATATACTGGCAATTTACTGTGACCTTGAAATTGACCTTTGACCTACCTTACAATGAACTTAACTTTGATTGCACCATTTTTAGTTATATATATTTTTTGCATATTTTGAAAATTCTTGTTGATTGCATTTTTACAGCTTGTCAAGCACAAGACTGGTGGCTGCACCCCTTATTTTGTGTATGTGGGGGTCTATACGAATGCGCTTGCTCCAGCTGGTGGTACAATATTCGGAGGCGGTATCGCCTCTCTGATCCTCTAGTTCCTTGTGCCCCCCCCCCTTCCCTGGAACATAATACAATGGTATGTAAGATATTATGCATGCACACGGCACTCTATGTACACACTCTGCCTACATGACACAGTACGACACCACCGGGAGAATCTGAAAGCTATAGCAGCACACTCCATGTGACGCGTGCCGTCAGATATATGGAGACAGATAAAAACACATTTACTGTATATACGCTGTAATCATACTATTTATCAGGAATTAATGTCTTTTAAATCATCATTATGGTTGACCCTGGATGAGTTGTTGGTTGGAACCAGTGGAGCAGTATCTGGGCCATTTTTGATGAGTTTTTACATGAACTTCATTCATGAAGTCCCTCAGGTATACTGTCTATAAACAGTTGTTATAACAAAGATGTACCTATGAGACATAAGTTCAAATTTTGGTAAAGTGGTACACATTGGAAACCTAAAACTATGTTTATATCCCAGTAATCAGTTTTTTTTGTTTTTTTTTTTTTTTTTAATCCCACTATAATATGTTATAATTTTTTGGAATTTTTTATTTAACTGTAAGCACATCTTTGATTATGCATGTCTACAATGTACAAGGAATTTTTTCTACTCTCCATTTGTTTTTTGTTTTTTGTTTTCATTTTATATTATATCTTATTTACTTAACCATTTCCACTCTTCTATCCTTTACTTAACTTCTAACCTACAAAAAAATTACACCAGATACTGTAGTTCCCAAGGCAAGAGGTTTGGCATTTCCACTAGTGATTGGATATTTTTCTTGTCAGTCAAGTGATCCGTGGTAGAGAGGGTTATCACTGGTGACCATCTCCTCACAGAAGGCTACAGTCCACCTGCTAGATATTTGACTACTGGGAGAGGGGAAGATAGAGAGACAAAACTGCCTCAAGGATAAAAAGAGTTAAAACTGTATTTTGCAACAGGCTAGGAAAAAGCTGAATTGTAATCAGCCCTGTTGCAAGGGAAAAGTTACGCTACAGGCAGATTGATAAGGATACAAGTATGTAGAAGCATGCACAGGATCATGTACACTCACACACACACATGCACATACACACGCACATACACACAGTGGTAGATAAGGGCCATTCACATTAGCATTAGTGAAGTTAACCGCAGTTGAAATTGCCAGCTTGACTGGAGATTAAAGGGGGACTGCAGTCATTATTCGAGTTACATGTAATAACCATCTAACAGATATGGTACCAGACTTGTAAAAATATTTTTGACAATTGTGTTTGATGGCTGAAAATTTTAGTCACTGTTACACAATTTTTTTCATCATCTATTTCAGTACAGTATGTCTTCTGATGAGTTCAATTGTTTTCGGACTTGTGACAAGCTGGTTACAATTTTAAGCTTCAGACTGGGGCTCTCAAACTGCACACACACACACACACACACACACACACACACACACACACATTCCATGTCACGAAAACTGACTGATTAATATTTTTTCTAAAATTAAGATCCATAATTGATTTTGTTAGAATAAACAAGGTGAAAGATGCACAAAGGAGAGAGTCATGGAATAGTATTGAAGTAGCATGGATGAACAAGGGAAATCAATGAGAATGATAAATCAGCACATGTTGAAACCACATTAAAATGGAAGAAAAAAAGGATTTCTCATCAACATGCCCAAAGTTACACACATTTCTATCATTCATCTACTGTTTCCCAGTTCTCACCCAGACAACTACCAGCTGTGTAATGTATATGTTTATTTAGACAGATAACTGTTTTCTTTCCTCCACCTTCCGCTCTTATTCATATCCACTCAAGGGAAGGTGTGAGGAGAGGCCAGCAACAAAACTGTTGACAAACTCCTCTGTTTGATGAAAAAAAAACTTGGGTCATTCGGTATTTGGCGGTAGGTATCAGATGCAGTGGTGTGAAACTTGTCACACCCTTTGTCATCAAGTGCCATCTGCTGATAAACGGGGTGGTCTGAAGTTTAAAGCAATAATAACTCTTCGTTTCGGCCAAAAAATGAATTTTCCTGGAGTAAACAACAATTTTCCCATACTTACCAATGGTTAATGAATCCATTTTTACATTCAAAGTTAGTCCCTGGTTTTTTTCTAAAAAGTTTGGTTTTTTGTTAAAATCTCTTAAGAGATTTTAACAGAGTATAGACATCAGTGGAGGTCACGTGGTCTAAAGACAAGTTCAAATATCAGAATAAAAGCTATAACTGCTGTTTTTGTGGTAAAACAGAATATATTATATTTCTATGAGTTATTCACAAGGTTTTTATTGTGAAATATAGATCTCATACGAAGAGTTATTATCCCTTTAAGACAGAAAAGATGTAGTCCATTTTAACCCATGGGGAAAAAATAAATCAGCTGTAGACCTGTTTTGTAAAAGTCCATATTACTATTATAAACCATTCAACCATAGTTGTCTGTTTTCCACGCTTAACCTTTCAACCATCCCCTTCAAAACCCCCCTTTTTTGCCTATTACTATGCAAGGGCCTTCAGGGGGTGGGAGTAGGTGCTCTGAAGAAATTGTCCTTTGGGCTCAGAATTGGTCTACTCTAGATCATATTTTTGATCCAGTCTCTGTATCATTTCTCATTGTACAAAAGATTTTTTTTCCAAAAAGGAACCCTCCCGTTTCTTTTGAAAATGTTTGCCACAGGCCTTAGCTCAGATAACAAAAAGCACTCCATGACAGTCTATCTGTTTGCCTTTTGCCGGCATGGCTGGAAAAAGAATCAAACTTTAAAGACTCACATTCCGGAAAATCATGTCGGGAGTTACCAGGAACATCCCTGTCTGTAGCCCCACCACCCAGAAAAGATGGAAAACCCATCTTTTGATCGGCCTTCACATCAAATGCTAAAATTCCATCAACAGTTATTAACTGCGCCATTTCAATTTAGCATCTGACCTGACATCTTGAGCTGTCAATCAAACTGACAGCCCATCAAAGAGCTTCAAAGTGGACCGCTGTAAAAGATAGCCTTGGCTCAGGCAGAGGTGTCTGTGTGATGAATATATTTTGGAAATTGTTTACATTTTTATTTGGACAAGGATAAAAAAAAGTAAGAGATGGATGAGTTGCATGCTGATAGATATGATGTCTACATTTTCAGGCAGAACTTTTGGTGAACATTTTCCAGTGTTTCAGTTGTTATCATGAACTTTTACCGATATTTTGAGGCTCTTGCGCTTTCTTCTGTGGAAAAATTGTCTACCTATTGCTTATAAAATTCCATCCTATTCTCTGTTTCTCTCTCTCATTTCTTCCTTCAATCTTTCCAAACGTAACCATGTAACCAAATTATCTTCGGTTGCATAATAAGGCTATTATAACAGTAACCATAGCAAATACCTGCCAACAATAGCAATCCATCATTGTGTCACAGGTAAAGAGGGTTTGATGAGGTGTTAATTATTATAACAGGACTTGATGTAATTCCAAGATTTTAGGCTGGTGTGACTCACTTACAATAGGTGTATTTAGGGGGGTATGGAGACAAGTGACACCAAATTTGTTTATGTGCATTGTACTTGATGTCAATGATTCAAAACAGTTGATTGACATAAGCATAGTTCCCAAAATGTGTAGATGTGGAGTATCAGGCCAGTAGACGGGGGTTGGGGAAGGGGGGGGGGGGTGGTACAAAGAATTGCCCTTTTTGCTGGAAATGGCTACTCTGAATCGAAATTTGACCTAGGTTCTAATATATGCCATATTTCACTTTGGGTCAACTATACGGGGATGCAAAAATCCACTTTTTCAGAACCAGAAATCAAATGTTAGCAAGTTACGATTTAGTCAAAGCAAACACATATGATATTAATCCCAAACAGACTATTTAATAACATCCAATCAGAGTGTGATGACTGAACAGTTGAACTGTGTTATCACCCAGTGATGTTTGGTAATGTCATTTCAGTATTTACCTCGTCACTTACTGTGCCTTTTCACACCTCCCACTTAGAAAAACGTGTTCTGTGGTGTGATATCTCTGAATGTTGATGTTCTAATAATAATAAACTCAATAAACTTTTAAAGAGACAGTTTTTGCAATGTAAACTATATTTGTTTCCATTGGACATTTATACTTCTTCAGACTGGAGGGCTAGATACACTTTTGTTATTAATATGATCTGTGACAGGAATGGGAGTGGAACCAGAGTTTCACTGAAAGGGATCAGTTTTGAACCCCCCCCCTCTCTCTCCCCCTCTGGTTGCCATTTGAACCGGGGCCCCATTTGAACCTGGGTTTGCACTCTGACAGAGATTGAGGGACATTTTACATTATGGAATATATTATACTGGTTTGTCCTCACCACCAACGCATTTGTCTTTTTACCTGAACCACCTAATGTACCTATCATGTGATCATTATTGATAAAAAGAGAAAAAAAATTGACTTTATTTCTGGACTGACTCAAAGCCTCCTGACTGACTTTTTTTAATGCATGAGTGGTTTTTGGTGAGTTCTTATATATTAAAAAATCATCACTGTTTAGGGTTTTTTTCAAGTAAAAACTTTCAAGTGTTTTTTAAGAGTATAAGGATTTTTAGAATATGAGGATTTGCTCTAGTGTAAAACTTGTCATTTAAAGAAATTTAATACATTTAGAATAACTAAGAAATCATTCTAAATGAAGAGATATATTAATGGAAAGCAAAACATTTTGACACATTTGAAGTAAAAGTTAAAAAAGGGCATTTTAAAAAAGCTTATTTTTAGAAATACAGGGATGGTGTAATAGAAGATAAAAAGTTAATTCAAAGAGAAAGACCAGAGAAGAAAAGAAAAAAGTTATTAAACCTATCCACCTACGGTGAGTGACACTGGATACCCGTCACTCCAATCTTCCTTTATTCACAATCAAGACGAGATGAGTCAACTTAATATAACAACTGATTGCATTATTTCCCCTGCACTTAAGGTCTTGGCTCCACTTTTATAGAGAGAATTGTGTTATTTAATCTCTCCATCAACTGTCAGGGGAGTGAACAACTGAAATGTCCCATCCTAAGAAGTACAAGTAGTAGTGGTGCTGGCTGTCTGGTGTAATTGGTTATCCAGTCTCATGGCCCCATTGTGTAGTTTAAGGGACAGATAGTGGATAAATAAAATTATATGATAATACCACAGATGTCAGGGCACTTACTGTATTCATTGAGGGCCATTTGAGGGGATTTTGATGAGTGAGGACTGTTTTTCACCTATCTCAGGTGATAGTGTCACCCTCTGTGGTTTTGTCCATTAAGTGACTGAGGCAATAAAGATTTAGTGGAGTAATAGTCTGTACCTGTTGAATTGCACTACCTGTCACCCAGATTTACTGCTGTCTCTTAGGTATTGTTGTCAGGAATTGATGGCACTTAGCAGCACACTTCTTAATGAGTTATTAAGAGACTGGTTGGATAGAGTTGCTTAATAATGGATGTTGTGGTATGTGGAAGGTTGTGGTTATAAAAACATTGCTTTTGTGATTGTAATATTAATGTTTATAATTGGAGATGGCTATCTGATTTATTTGAGGTTGTAATTACTGCGGATCTCTCTCTCTCTCTCTCTCTCTCTCTCTCTCACACACACACACACACACAATGCATACACCAATACACCACACACACAAACACACACACACACACACCGTGAGCAAGCCAGCTAGAGCACATTTTACCAAAATTTTTCATGTATCAGCATTCAGAAATGAAAACTCCATCTGGCAAAGAAATGTAAACTTTAAATAATCAGTTTGTAGGAAAAAGTAATGAAACAAAACAAATTAAACATGGCTTCTTCCCACTTTATCAAAAAAAAAAAAAATTAAAGAAACCTCCAGGAACACCAAAGAACAGCCTGTCCCCCCTTTCCAAACTTGGAATAACCCACTCTGGCTTAATAGGCTCTCGGCATGACTTCCTCCCCACCTCAGAATGGTATTGACCCAATATAATGAGATTAAGAGGATAGTATGCTTTGCGTATTCCAGGTCTTACAGTTGCCAGAGGAGGTAGATCGAGTGAGAGCGAACGGAGACTTCAGAGGTGTGGATAAATAATAAGTAAGCTGTATTCACGCCAGAGCACAGAAAGAGCAAGGAGGATAACAACACCAAATTGGATTTAACCCTTTCAAGGTAAGCCCTGTTTTTTTTTTCTCATATCTTGGTGAAATCTTTGATTGTTTATATTTACTGATGCCCACCCTTCGCTGTACTTGATGAGTGAAACCCAAGGTTGGAGTGGAGTGTTACAGCAGTTTAAGGTGGATATTGTTTATGAGGAAATGGGAGGAAAATATTCAAGACATAGTACAGCATAAATATATTCCTTGGAGGCTTATCAGCAAGACCTAAAGAACCTAAGATATGGGTCAGTGGAGGAAGAGACAAGTTACTGATGATGCACAGGAGTTCGGCATTCAGTTGGTTGATGTTGGAGATCTTTGAGACTTTTTCAACCAGATAATAATAACAATATTTATCAAAATATATAAGCTATGTATGATGACCATGACTTTTTTTGGGGATAAGGATACATTATTAACATTTGTCCCTTTTTTTCTCCGGATACAACAAAATTGATTTCAAACCGTTTATGACAAACTAATCTATTCAGACAGTGGAATCTGATTAGAGATGGAAGTGATTTAAGTACTCTGGCATAGGTGAATGTATCCTAATGATTTAGTTGACTTCTTAAGTCACAGGATGTTAGGATTATGGTTACAGATTGGTAATAAGATGCCAGCAGTATCATACCTTAAGCTAAACACAGCATAGCTTGCGGCTCATCTATTTATCATATCAGAAAAAGGTGAAACTTCCATTAAGCTGCTCAGTGCTTTAATGCTATGCTGAATGCTTTGTTGGCTTTCTGTGTGCAAATGCTGTGATATGGCCAAAGGTGTTATTACTGTGCTACTAGTGCACTTTGAAGTGTACTTTTTTCCATTGGGATTTTTTTTTTTTTTTTTTTGTGTGTGTGTGTGTGTGTGTGTGTGTGTAAAAGTAAGAGAGATTTAATCAGATAAAATTATAATTAAAAACATCATTACTGTATCTGAAATTGCCCTCCTGAAGTTTTCCTCAAATGACACAATGTTTCCTTTTGTAAAAGTGGCGTTGATATCACAAAAGAATTCAATCAGGATGAGAAGCAATTAAACCCCCTCATTACTGCACAGGGATATAGTTCCATCTAGATTGGCCAAGTGGAACAAAGAGAGCTAGGTTCTCTGGCAGAGGCAGTGGATGATACGATACGACTTTCATTCATGTGGAGATACAATAAAAAGCTGCCATGAGTGGACCACAGGTTAATAATTTTGCTGTTCCTTAAACCGGTGGTCAAGCCACTTAATGGACATTATCAGCAGGAAGATGAATGGACCGTGGAACATCTTTAATGGGGACCCATCATGAAACATTGTAACTTGACAACTGCACTTAAAGAGAACCCTTCTTTTTGACATCAAACAACAATTGTTTTGGACATGACTGGCTGAAATGACCATTAGCGTAGGACCATTATGGCCATTGGTTTTAATTGAAACTGACCACTGGGGATGAAGTTATTGTGACAAGACTGCAATGTTAATGCAAAGTGACCAATGTAAATGAAACATGTTGTTCTTTTGATGTCTGCATAAATGCCTTCATGAGTGGTGTTGTAAGTTGCTGCAGGTTCCCAAATTCACAACAATAAGAGTTAATGGATATGTTTGTTTGATATTGGACATGGTTGTGGTATTTTAAGTGGTCAATGGATGACCACTGGCATTTTGCTGCTGGCACAATTATGGTATAATATGGTCACATGCCACTCTGATATAATTCTAGATATCTGGTCAAGTCACCACAGTGCATCCTTATTTAAAAAGTGATCATTTTATATTTAAGAGGGACCTGTTCTTCAGTGCTTGTATCATAACTGTATAGGATCCCTAATTTGCCAAACATTGGTCACACACAAATTTCCCTCCTCATAATGCAGAAAACTTTTGTCAAACACCACACTCAAAAATAATTCTTACCTTGGGCCACTATTGATATCAACAAAGCAGAGAAGAATCAATTAAAGAATGTCTACACCATGTGTCCACTACAAGTTTGGTATATAAATAAAGAAGCTGTGTTTGGTTAATATATAGAGAAAGTATAAAAATATTGAGTTCTTGGCAAATAACCATGAGCAAAGCTGAGGAAGTGGTCACCTCTGGACATCCAGGCTGACCAAGGTCAGTTGGGATGGGGCGGAGGTGAGTCAAAAGATTGATGTTTACTTTGGGTCAATAAATCATACTTCGTTTAATCCCTTTAACCCATATATTTTGTATTTCGAGATGGGGAGAAAGGTTGAAGAAAGGCTGTGATCTGATTATATCTATAGGACATATCATATATGAGAATGAAACCCTGAAAGCTGCACTTGGATATAGAAAAAAAGAGAAACTGATTTCTGTAAGGTTTCACTGTCTGAATCACACCCAGCAATTCAAAGAAAAACAGGGAAGATGGTGGAAAATACCTGGAAATGGTGTCCATTAGTCTGTGACTGAACCCTGCAAACACATGCTGCTGCGCCATTAGATATATGACTGCGAATCCATTTGTATGGCATCGTGACAATAGGCAAGATTGAATGGAGAAGCCATAAAAGTCAGCGGGAAGTTTGGAATGGTAAATTACAGCTGTGCCTGGTCGAAAAGACAGGGATGGTGAGATACTGGGTATTTATACAAAGTCCTTTCTTTCAGTGCAGTGGTTAGAAGTATAGTTCACTATTATGATGATAAAAGACAGTGCTTAGTAATAGTGCTCACTAGGTATGAATGTTTTTGGCAGGTTATGATGCTTTGAAATGTGAAAAAAAGAATGAGTGAATTTTATGACATTGTCATTGTACTACTTTACTACATAACTTATTAATAAATTCACTCAAGTAGTGCCATGCCCACCGAACTGTGAGTGGATCGCAATAAGTATTGAAGAATGGGTGTATCATATTTATTAGTGACTGCTGCAGTGACATCTTTGTGATAAAATATTCAGTTTACTTAGCATAATTGTTGTTCTGTGTCAGATATTTCATCAAAATCAAGCTAAATTGTCATAAATGATTAATTTTTTAACAGTGAAAAATCCACTCTGGGAGCAATTGATCCTAGATACAATATTTTGTTATTTCATGCATGTTAAAAGCCACTAAAGCAGATACTAGTACCAATTAATGCATCAGCCAGTTGAAAATTAACAGAAAATGCTCTCACAATATCACTTCAAACGTTTCCAGACAGTGGGTAGATGTCTGAGTTTCTCCTTCGCACAGCTGTTCATTAAGCAGAATTTTTCAGTCAGTGTGTTAGACACATTTTCTCAGACCCTGCAGGAAAGAATCATCAGCTGATTGACCATGTTGAAACTATCTCCCTCTCTGCACTGGCAGACAGATGTATGCGAGATTAAGTTAGGTATTTTAGTGGAAATTTTCTTCCTGTTTGTTCTTGAAATGCGTTTTTGGAAAACTGGAGAATTCATCTTAAGACTGTCTGGTTTGTGAATAATGACTTGCCACTTTTACACAACCAGATGGTTTAGAATTTGTAATTGGAAAGATAAGATAATTTTTCTACTTTGGAAGACACTTTCTGAAAATGCAATAAAGAATTCATGGAACTGATTAGGTTTTGCACCATTTAGACTGAAAAATTGGCTAATACTATATGCCCCTCTTCCTTAAGCATTGTAGACTTTGCTGGAACTAAGAGATGTTCTTTAAAATGAGCAGGTTGCTGGAATCTTAGCACTGTGTTCATGCTTTAAGATATTTCAAATCTGTTAAAAGAGTTTCTTGTGCCATTTGGTACATACATATATCGTGATGAACTTTCAGAAAGTGCCGCGAATCAGTGGGTGAAGATACCATACTAAGCCTATTATTCTCTGTAAACAAAATTTGACTCCAACATTATTCCTCATAGTAGCATATTGTTTAATTTTGATAGATATACACAAGCTTGTCTGTATTTCATTTTCATTTAATGCATCTTTTGTTTCAAACATTTTTGGCTTATATCCAAATAAAATGATTTATTCTAATGGACTGTCTGACAATAACATGAAAATGGAGCTTGGCTGCTCATCTAAAAAACTAAACAACAACAACAACAAAAAGATTATATTTATTTTATTAATCACCAAAAGATAACAATTTCTATTTCTTCTGCTTGATATTTTTGGATTTTCTGGGAAAATCTCCAAGAAGTAAGGATATCAGTTTCTGTCTGTTATATAGATACATGAATTTCAGGTTCTCAGATTCCATTGAGCCTAGATAAACCAACAGAATCTGCTGCCATGCCTTGCTGTGTGTGCACCACATCTCTAATGTACTCGTTTTTCTACTGCAGATAATATTCAGAGAATAAGGCTGAAAAAGTTATTAAGCCTCGGACATTTATCAACCCTTATTTCATCTGCATTAAAAGTTAAGTAGCAATGCATCATTTGTAGCTACAGTTGTCATTATTTTGACGTCAGAAACAATTGTTGCTCGTCACATCCCTAAATGATGGATGTGCCTAAACATTTTCTTTGTGAAGGAACAAGAAAGGAGTACAATGTTTTCAATACATCAATTATCCAGAAAAAATGTAATTGTTCATCTGATTTGCTGTGTATTACTTTTTGAATTGCATAGCGATAAAGTAATCACCAAAGCAAGGCAACAAAATGCACTTGTTGTTACATAGTTATACAATTTTGCCCAAGAGCCCCAACTCAGATGACTCAATTACTTGTTTGAGTTAGACAATTGCTAGTAGGCTCTTTTAACTACCAAGACTGTTTATATCATTAGAAGAAAAACCATCAGATTTACATCATGGATTCTTATCTACAGTTGCTGATAAAGAGAAAATAACAAAACAGTTGTATAACTGTCTAAAAATTGTTTATAGAAAAATCTGTTTCCAAGACCTTATGAGACTTTGATTCCCCAGAATCAACCTATTATAATTTAATTTAAATTACTGATAACTAAAAAGGGAATGAATAAAGAACATGTTTCATCTTGCATTGGTTCAAGATTTGAAAAAAAAAGAAAACATAAAAAACAAGCGAAGTGACAAAACAGCATGTACATCAATAAAGCAGCACCTCCATGATGTATCTTCATTAAGTGGATATGAAAGATTGATGCATGTACTCCTAATGTGCAATTTTGTCCCAGAATTATGATGGGTCTTCTCACTGTAGCTGTGGTGATCTGTATCTGTCATCCTGGGTTGGTTACATAGGTGATGCCAGTGTAGTGCATGTGTGGTTGTTTTTTTTTTTTAAGCATGATAAATTGTAACAAAAAGGGAGTGATTTCTTAATGAATTTAGGTCCTAATGTTAAGCTTGGTTTAGACAAAATGCAATTGCACGGTGCATTTTTCAGAAAAATTAAGGGAATAAATTGATATATATTTTTATGATAAAATACACACACAGTTTCCTATTATTTGATGGTGCCCCTATATCATTGTGGATGTTTATAGTACGAGATGTTCTAGATCTAAATGTTCTTTTTCTTTGTAATAAGAGTTACTAGGGGGCAGGGATGTGGCGTTGGACTGGAACCTTTTGTTTAAAAAGTTCTGTTTCTTTGCGATACTCCAAGAAAGCAGGGAGGTGGGGCAGGGATGTCGAAATTGGTCTGGAAACTTTTGTCTAAATGCTCCGTTTCTGTGTGATAGGAGTTCTTAGAAAGAAGGGAGGTGGTATGTGGCTAAAGCCTGACTAGGGAATTTAATGCTGACATTTTGGTTGATCTTACAAACAAACAGCGGGGCTCTAGCTGTCTACAAACTAGCTACAACACGCTGTAATCATGAATGGAAAAACAAACCATAGGAGGGGAGATTCCCAGTCAGCTCAGAACCTCGAAATAATCACATTTTCCTAAAGAGTTATTGTATCTGATATAATCCAAAGCAGTAAATGATTTAATGAAAAATTAATGTTAGATAAGCAGTTTTTAGTTATGTATACATGTATTTCTGTTCATGATTGGTAACACTGAGCAATCAATATTTTCAAAAAGAAAAAAAATGAATAACAAAAAATATTTCTATTGAATATTTCATTTTAGCTTTGCAGAACCCTACACGTTCTGATGGCATGAAGCATGTGCATACACGAGCTTAGTAAAAAAGGGGATTTTTTTATTTGCCAAATACTTGAACATTTATACAATGACCGCCCTGTGTGTGATTGCTTGATCGATCCAACACTTGAGTAGTTGGGTGGGCAATAGCATTAAGTAAAGGTGTGGCCCCTCACATAAACTTGAAAAGTACTTAGAAATTTAATCCTAGCAAAAATGTGTATTGAGAACAAGCTATATTTTTGTTAAAGAAGTTAATTTGTGACTGTGGGTGTGAGTGTTGGTCAAAGATCAGTTGAGGCTTTCTTCTTCAAGTTGGGGTTTCATTTTCAATAACATTTTTAGATTTCGGTGATGAATTTCAACTTCTTGAATCATATCCTTATGTAAACTGAGGCTAATAGGTAAGGTCGTGTGCATGTAGGGTGCTTAAATTAGCAATCAGATTCTGAAAATTGTTCTAGAACATTAGATCTGTATGCTCATACTTCCTTTTTCACATAGGAGAAAATGAATTTTTGTCCTTCAGTCTAGGCTATATTTAAAAGCAAAGTTACGGGATTCAATCTGTTTGCCCAGTCTATCACAATCTGTGTAATGCCCATAGGAAGTATTTGACCTTTTCCTTAAAGTCAGAACATTTTATAAAGGAAACCCAGCCACTTAAGTTGGAGTAAAAAGTTATTTGCCAAAGTGAGTGGTTTGAACAGTCTGGCTCACCGTCTGCTGTGAGAAGCACAACATCAAAATGTTTTAAACCTCTGACAAACTGCCATTCAAATTGAATGAGAAATTCAGGCAAATCTAATGAAATTTTAATGGATTCATTTTATTTTTCTATCTTTCTGTCAATTTGCATAAGATCTGTTTATCCCCCCCCCCCCCCAAAGGCCCTAAAGCAGTTGGGATAAATCAGTAGAAACCACAGGGTATGAGCAATCCTAGCAAAGGAGCATATAACTGGCGGTTATGTCCCAGCCCTCCAGTCTCGTACTTGTGCCAAGGTCACATGACATTTGCCTACGACCCTGGATAGCAACCACAGTCCGAGGCATGTTTTGGCAGCAGTGTACACATGTCCTCACTTCATTCCCTCGATGACTTATCACTGACCCTCAGAAAGCATGAGAATATTATATAGGTTCTTTTAATGACGTTCAGTATTCTAGACATTTTGTGGTTCTCATGATGGCACCTTAAAAGAAGTTGAACTCTTAAAAATCATGAGAACTTACTCCTTCTATACAATGCATTCAATGGTTTTTGCTTAGAGGCATTAAATTATTTGGTATCAAACAACTGCAGAAAGATCTGAATTGTCAAATAGAGTGTATGTATCATTTGCAGTGTTTTAAAACCTTTTCAAGATATGGAATTGCAGATGGGGTATAAACTCGGTCTTCAGTTACCTCTGAATGCCAATGTTTCCTAGCTAACAGACAATTGAACTTTTATATAACTGTCTTATACCCTTGTACTCATCATCGTATCAATGTGATACTGGTATGTATGAATATATATAGTTTCATTTGCCAACCATTGAGACAAAAAGGGACAACTAAAACTTAAAAAAAAAAAAAAACAAAAACAAAAAAAAAAACATCATGAAGATTCAAATGGCATTTCGAGCACAAGGATATGTTGTAATAATACAATGCAGTTTCTGAGCCCCCCCCCCCCCCTGCTCTCTCCCACCCACCCCTCCCCCCATTTTTGGGAAGCAGGCTAATATTTGCCTAGTACATGTTCACAAGAAGACGGTACTGCTATCTCAAAGACATTGTTTGGGCACCCAGGCTCCAGATATGATACCTAATCTTAAATTGATGACAATTTAATTAAGATATGTCTAAGTGTTATAAGGCTTTGTGTGTATAACCTCTTCAGTTAGAGATATAAGGGGGATCAAAGAAGGAGGTAATAGCACTTCATTGAATGGGAGGTCCTAGTTATGAAGAGTTTGTTAAGATTATGGCATCTCTAAAATGAATTGATGTTACATTTGATTACTTGGTTCAGTGGCTGATTCATAGAGTTTCTGAACAGTTTTATGACTTATAAACTGACTTGCTTCAGTTTTGAGAATGATAGTAAAATAAGGCAATGGAATGGTTATAAATGCTTAAAGGGGGTGAGACTGGATGGGATAAAGACTGAGACAATCTGATAATTTTATGAATATCAAATAAATGTTGCACCATAAATCTGGGTATGCTATGAAATAATTGATTTGTTCACAGTATGAGCAATCCATGTCTTTTATTTGTTATATACATAAAGATGAACTAGACAGAAGAAAAATAATATTATCTGTCAACAAAAAGAATTAATTTTTCAAATTTTGCATTTGAACCACACTGATTTATATCAATATTCCAGTATATCCGGTAACCGACCAAATAATGTTAATGTAAATGGCAGTTATCATGGCGATATTGTGGATGATAGAGAGATTGTTTTAATTGCCATATGTACTGACTCAGTGAGTGTATTTATACCCAGACATCTATACTACACCTCTAGGCAGTGAGCCAGCTGTTGACAGGCCATCCCATGGGATACCTTCCGCATTGGGGCACTGGGTTACCTCGATTGGGTGTGTTCAAATACTGTTCTAAATTAAACAGGTATTGGACTAGCTTTAGCACACGATGCCACCAGACAGTTCAAATGTTCAATGGAGTAGATTAATGTGCTTAGTGCTGCAATATGTTGTGATGTTTAACACATTCTTCATGTTTTTAGAATTGATTCTTGTTGTTTTTAGATTTAATTTTATGTACACATTTTTGTAAGATGAAATGCTTATAATTTTGAGACTGCTAAATTGATTGGCACAGAATCTAGTCATCTAGTGGCTTCAAATGAGTCAGTTAAGTCCCCTTCTCAGTTTAGGTTAGTCTTGTGTGTGCTAAGGTCCATTGTATATATGTACAATGTCAACTTATACTATTTGTGTATTGAAGCAAAGGATAGGGTTCTATTATTTCTTGTCAGTTCAGTCAAAATGAACCAGCTTTAAATGACAGTTGCAAGGATTCTCATGCTGTCATATGAATCCATGTTCAGGGTGATCATAGATACACTCCTAGTCTCTGTGATGAATAATGCTAACCATTATCCAATTTTGTTGAAGGAAGGGAACACCATATAGGATGAGAATGGATTTTTACGAGCTTCCGTCACATTGTGTGCTCGTTACATAATTGGTAAAGCAAATATTGCTTTGGTTTTATGACAAATTGACCAAGCTTCTGGGGTTCTCAGAGATTTATTGATTCTTAATTAGGCTGGGCTGAATCAGTCAAATATTCACCTCTAGGTTTACTACATGATGAAACAATGGCCACGGAAATCAGGATTTTCAATATCCATTATAGAAATAATCGGCTCATTTTCTGTACTGTGATTGTGCTTAATAGGGCAGTCTGACAAAAGTCTTAATTAGACCACCAATAAATTTACCTATTATAGGCTGACTAATACTTCTTTTTCTTGTCAGTTTGCGGTAATAATTCTGTGGTAGACAAATGCTTTATTATTCTGAGCTTGTGGGATTACTGGGAGTCTAAATGAAATTGTATTCTGCTTCATTCAAGGATTGTTCTTAATAGAATTACTTGTCATTGGCTTAAGGATGTGATATAAAAAGGATTTTTTTTAGAATGCAGAGGTTGAATAATGTACCTCTGCTCTTTTCAATATTATTATTAAACTTGAAAGAATCATCTGCCATTGATTAATAAATTTGATATGAGAAGGATTTATGTAAAATGCTTCTTTCTAAAGGAGACGTCTTTGTGACTGCAATATACAAGATGAGCTATATGTAAATTAATATCTATTGCCTCCGGCACTAGCAGACTGCTTTTAGCTGAAATGACAGCAAATGAGATGGAGCTGCATGGGTCTTTTGAATAAGAAAAATACATATGACTAACTGAGTAGCAGCATGCTACATTGGTCTCAGTGAAAAACTAGAGGAATAAACATAAACAATTAACAGTAACATTCTTAAGACAATTAGATTGTTTTATTTTATTCTCTGAATTAATAATTATAAGTTTTTTTTGGCAAGGGATGGGGGAGGGGGGTTGAAGGAATTGCCCTTTTTGGCCAGAAGAGGTCCAATCAGAATCAAAATTTGATCTTGGTTCTATGCTTTTGTGCAAGTTGGTTCAATTAAATGGGAAAAGTGGTCTACTTTTTTCATAAAAAAGAATCCCTAGACCTCCAGGCCACTTTGAAATTTCTGACCACAGGTCTGATTATGTACATGTCTAAGTGGCCCATGTTCATGTTTATTCATGTTCTCGGCAGATTCGTTAAGTGCCCATAGTCCACTCTAACATGTCAGGTAACATGTCAGGATAGCACATGTATACATAGCTTTGTGAAACATGTGCTTTGTTTGCTTGAAAATAAAGCAAACAGTTATTAAATTTAAGTAACCACGACTATGTAACTTGGTGCTAGGTTTGTGGGCATATGCTTTTGTTTGTATAGGATTTGTGGACGCTGCTTCGAAATGTTCATCATTTCATAAAAATGTCATTTATGATTGTGGTCAAACAGATGTTCTCCTTTATGCTTTCAACTGTCCGTGTTATGTGGTCACAGGAAATTTGTGTAATGATGTTTTCTGGGTTCTAATGGCTTGTTCTTTGTTGGATTATCTTGCTTGGAGCAGGATATAGATTAATTGAAGGCGGAAACAAATATGAAGAGGTTGGCAATAGCTATGATGGGATATCTTGCGCAATTTTATTTTTATTTTTCTCACTGATATGTGGCAGTATTGTTCTCTGCCAGGTGAAGAGGAATAACAGATGTGTTGTTATATGGTTGATTCAATATTTGTCTGTTTAATCTAATGCAGTGATATATTATGAAGCTCTGATAATTTGAATACCTATTTCTGCTGTTTTTTTTTTCAAACTTTCAAAGCTCACTGTTTTAAGACATCTGCATTATCAAACATACAATAATGATGGCAAAAACAAAATGCCTTATGCAGTGACTTTCCCATTCAAAAACATGAATTTTATGAGAACTATTCTATAGCAGTAAGTAATAAGAATGAAAATGCTAATATTGTAACTGTTGCCATGGCAGCACCTTATTGGAAATATTTTGTTTACAGCATACACTGTGTGTCAGTATGATAGTCCATGCAGTTTTCCATATCATCACAATCCAACATCATTAGTTTAATAGACTAGCATGTCCCCAGATACCATCGTATGGAAGTTGTGTGTGTGTGGATTCTGGTAGAGCTAGCACAGGGAGGGATGTCCATATTGATTCGGAAGATTGCAATTGTCCCCCTTTCCCACTTCTTGATATCGACGACATATCTTAATTTCTTACCCCCTCCCAATCACAGTCCTCTCCTCCCCCTCTCACTGCATGGGCATGCACATACACACAAACATACCCTCCCCCCACCCCCCACACACACACACGCCCACCCAAGAATTGAAGCTTAACTACTGTGGTCTGATCCACAATGAAACTGTTCCTTCCTTAGAAATATGATATTTCATAATTTGTGGTGTTATCTAACATTGAAAGGGGGAGGGATGAGTAAGCATGAGAGCTGGTACAGAAGGAGGAAGCGTCATCATAGATACATTGTTTCATTGTTCCAATGTGGGAGGTCACATAGTGTCATTTTCCTTATAGATGCTTTATTAAGATACAGTGTCTCATTGTTCCACTTTGTCCCTGATACATTGTGTCAGTATTGTAGTGAGGTGTGATTAATATCAGGAAGAGCTGGTACCATTTGTAACAATTTTCATTGTAAAATGTTGATGTCACTTTTGTGACAAGGAAGGCTTGTCGTATTATTTGTATCCAGCTGTCATGACATTTTGCAGTGATGTTTGTTATTTCTGAAATACTGCACGTCATTTAGTAGCACAAAAACATCACACAGTTTGTTGGACAATGCACCATAGATTATCAAACTGTCATGAATCTTGATACTCTAATGACAGCCATGCCAAATGTGAAGCACTTCCATAGACCACCCAGATGACAAAAAGGATATTCCTTTCCTGTCATAATAGAACATCCTTTCTGATCACATCATACACCGTGAGATATATTAAGATTACTGGAAATTAACCTGTAGTATCTGCATGGCTATGCTGTTTCCTTTTACATTAATGGAAATGGCAGTGGGTCCATTCCATTTTACTTTGAAACTGAAGGCGTGCCAGAAGAAAGATGAGAAAATATTCGCCCGGATCATGTGAGGTTCTTCCTCTCTCTTCAGTTGTACAGGAAATCCCTCCCAAACTCTGCCAGAAATGTCTGTTGTATAGCATAGTGTTTTTGTCTCCATTTTGTATGAATTAAAGAGAGAGAGAAAAAAAAAACAAACAAAAAAGACTGAAATTACAGATTCTTCCTTTCTTTTGATTTTGCAGGAAATTCCAAGTATCTAGTCATATATATGCGTCCACAGTCAGATGCCTTAGTGTTGGTTTTTGTGATAATTGATTCAGAAAGAATAGGGTCTCTATTGTGGGCTCTTCAAAGGAAGTGAACTATGTTTGAGGTACAGGGAGCTTACTGATGTGTGTAAATTTCAGTTATCTTTAATTCAGAATCAAAAGGATAGAGAAACCAGCTGACATTTTATCCGTTTTGAAATGTTTTATGATTTTTTAAAAGCTCACTATGATAATTTATCCATGAAATCATTTTTGTTTCTGTAAAGGATAAATTTGTATATACCAAAATGGGTCTGTCTGGTATGTAAAATTGTGGTTGTGGGAAATTGCCAAGGACTTTGACTGAAAGACTTAGTATTTAAGAATAAGCGGATAAGCTTAATGGATTTTATGACAGAAGGATGACCAAAATATAATAAGGATGGCCAGAGATCATTCACCTGAAGGCTATTGCAGTCTCACCCTATAAAACGCATCAAAGAGATGACCAGGAGAGTCTTTTGTAATGAAGGTATGAAAACATGTTTCCTGTGATCATCTGAACCACAGGGATAAGTAGGAGCAAGCAGTTTTGGGCAAATTTAATCAAAAATAAAATGGTTGAACCCAGTTCCATTTCTTCTACAGCGATCCAGATCTGTATGAGAAAGCTGAACTTACTCATATTTTCCACTTCGATGGACGATAATTTTATAACCTGGGTTTTCCATTTTCAGAGTAATCATGAGTTGAATTTGCTTCTAAGGCCTTAATGAAAGTGGCCAAGCTATTTAATCAGTCATACTTGATAAACCTCTACTCTAAAGGCTTTCACATCAAAAACTGCAGTGGAAATTCCAAAAGTTCCAAGTTCTGTTGCCCCTCCTATACTAAGGAACCACACATCACCTCAATCTCAGCCCTAATCTCTTGAACGATTGGTTACAAAATCCAAGCATAATATTTTTGAAATAGTATCATCAGATCAAAGATTATGCCTTGGTTGGAGTGGGTTGCTTATCTCTTACAAGTGTGCAATGTTATGCAGACAGCTTTAAGTATAGAGAAGAGTTAAAGGGGAAAAAAGCTGATCAATCATAACCTGATTGCAATCCTCTTAACAGGGCCCTCTCATCAGTGAAGGGCCACTATTAAGTATGGTTAAAAATCACAAAGTATTCATTCATGTGGATGGCCTTTATGACATGCCACCATGGCCCCTGAAAGGGATTTTGAAATATAGCGTGAAAATGATCAATATTACCAACTTGGTCCAAGTGAGATAAATGTAATCTTTACCTGTTTTCAATATAATGGGTGGGTTAAGAAGTGACAAGGGTTGTCTTGACAGGGGACTCCCAGGTAAGCTGTTATAGACTCATTCAAGAGCCTCTTCAGATGGCAACCTTCATAGGTATTTCTTGGAATATATGTTAAATGTATATTTTTTGTTCCTAAAAAATGAACATCAAATGTAGATGTACAGAAAGTATGAGGATGACTGTGTTTTTTACAAGAAATTAAAACATTTTGAAAGTGATAACATCTTTAATAAGAAGTAAAAGTTTTTTTAATTAAATAAATACAGTTTGAAGTTTATGTGCCTTGGACAAGATAAATGAGAGGTTGTTGTACAGACAAGTCTGAGAATGATCATTGGGTCACTGAAATGACTTCAAAGATTGAAAATTCAAAGAATGTTCTTCATCAGTGTTAATCCTGAATGATGATTGCCAGTATATCTCAGAAAATGAAATGTCTAAGGGACCATTCCCACAGATATTTGGATCGATCTATCTCCCTGGGGAGTCTCACTAAATTGCTATCAATGTAACCAGCTTAAATGTCTGTCATGCCTAGTATAGCTGTTAGGGGGTAACTATCTTTACCCCCTAGCTGATTCGGTAGGCATGACAGACATGTAAGCCTCTTGAGCTGACAGCAATTTAGCGTGAACCCCCAGGGAGTTAGGTCGATCCAAATGGACCGATCTAAGTATGGGAACTCAGTCTAAGAAATTGAAATGCATGGGAAAGGAAATGGAGTGAATAGCATTATAGGAAACCTGTCAGATTGCAATACTTTCTCCATTAGACAACCCATTACTTAACCATTAGGTAATCTTATGTGATTGAAAACTGTGTCTGGGAGTCTATAAGTCTCTATTTGTTCCATGCACATTAAAAAGCCGTTCAGCCATTCTCTGATTATTGTAGGCCTTAGAGAAATATAACCCTTCCACTTTGAAAAAGCAATCAGACATTTATATCCACATCTTCTGTATGAGTGATGCTGTGATAACAATCCCTGCAATGTTTTATTTATATGTTATATTTATAGAAATACTTGTCCCTAGGATGGAACAATGAATGAATGCGGGTTATGTCATTTAGCAGAGGGGAACCCCCTCTTAGCTCTTCAGTTTGAAAAAAAGAACAACACAAAGGATCAATCCCAAACTTTCCTTACCTACCTAATTTCCCTGAAGGTAGTTCAAGGCAAATTACCCCTCAGCCCCCCTGTTAAGGTGGAGGGAAATAGCAGTCTAAAAATAACACCTTGATGTATTGAAATGAGGTCCTTGTGACTGACTTGAGAGAATTTGAAGCCTTCGGTAATCTACTTATTTCTGTGTTTTCTGACTTTCTATACTTTGGACACAGAATTGCTTTTTAATCAGACTTTGTGAGCTTTTAGGGAGAGGGGGATAAAAATAAACAATGTAATTTAGTAAATGTGAAGGGGTTGGTGTTGTTATTACTGAAATATAGTGTTAGATAACAAGATATAAGCAAAAGGCAAAAATTAACAAAGGAAATAAGCAAAAGGCAAAAATATTACATCTTGATTTAGTATAAATTGATCATGAACTTATGGTAAAAAAAATAACATATTTAGAAGGCCAAAGATTCATTGACATAATTTCAAAGCAATTGGCTCAGGTGTCAATGCAATCCATCTATAATAATAAATTTTGATGTTTGTTTATCACCACATAGCTTTGAAGTTCTTAACACAATGGCCAGTTATGGTAGCCATCATGGACTGAACAGACACAGGGCCATCGTGCTTAATGGGAATGAAATACAATTTAGGATGATTTAAGATCTTACACAAACAAAAGATACCTCTGATATTGTCCCCTTACATCCAAGCCAATGTGAGAGTTTACAATATTAAAAGTCTCATCAATTTTCATAAAGCATATACAAATGTCATCTCAAATTGGAATTGGTTTCAGAGCCAGTGTCATGATGATGGGCAATCTTTATGTATGTCTGGGATCTGTGATTGATCTGTTTTTGTAAATCTGCATCTTTTTTGTTGTTGTTGATTTTGTGATTGTGTCTAGACCAGTTAACACTACAGTATTGTGTAGGCGGAGACTGTTGATTAGAATTGACTGTGAACATGTATCACTGTGACCACCACAAGTTTGATGCAAAGTCTGGGTCATCCATTACATTGTGTGATACATTGTTATTGCATTACACATTCTTGTCACATAATCTAGGGTCACTGCATTGTAGGTGTTGATGAAAAAAATGGAAGAGTTTTTGATAAAGTGTCTCAAGTCATTTGAATCAGTGTGGGAGTTTTTGAGGATGTATTGATGACAGAAGGAATTATGTTACTGTAAATTACAGCGTGTGGGTGGCTGTAACGCTTGCCTTGTTTAAGATTGTACAGATGATATTTTTCAGTCAGTCTATGGTAAATGGATGTTGCAGATGCTAAAATGGTTGATGTAGAGGGATACATATTTCTTCTTGTTCTTCTGATTATAAGTTTACCATACTTACTAGTACACTCAGTATGATAATAATCAGTGATGATAATGGTAATAACAAGTAAATAAATAGATTTTAAAGAGAAGATAAATGGATTAAAAATGATGGTAAAGGTGACAGTGCTGATACCATTGTTGAAATCAATCACCTTTATTCTAACAATAAATATCTTAATATAATCAGTGAAGGGACAGATATTTAGTAACTATAAATAAGTATGCCAGTGAGTATGTAAGAGGGATAAAAAACATTACCCCTATATAAGTATAAGCTGTCAAATGGAAGGAACAGAGGGCAGGAAGTAAGTGTGAGAGGTCTGAGGCGGAGTTTCAAAACATGTGTCCCCCCTCATTGACTGGATGTATTTTACAGAGTCTCATTGTTTACAGTAGAAGTATAGGTTACCTCATGGTATGGTGAGTTTTTGGAATTTCATCAGTGTTGGAATCAAAGAGGAAATGACATGGGTTAAAAAGACATGCTAAAATGTGTGAACCAAAAACTTTTTTTGTATATTTTTATTTCTTTTGTTGGATCTAGCTTTTATTTTTCCACAGTGGTTGAAACAAGAAAGTAACATTGCAGTTCCATTTATTTTAGAATGTGTATCGGTGCTTTGTGGATTTGTCATTTAAAGATGTGATTCAACCCATGCAATTGTGTTTTATGAGAAGCAACATATGTGACAGAATCCATCTAGCTTCTGTTTACTAGCATAGTCTATAGTTCAGAAGATTTGATGTATTTCTAAATAATAGATCATATGACACTGACCAAGCCCAACCTTTCAGAGTATATGTTCTATTGCATTGCATTGTTCACTTTCTCTTGATGTTTAAAATGAAGAAGTTACAGGCCTGGAAGGCACTTTGGAATGTAAATTGTGTTGTTTTCCTAGTTGGAGTTCGCTTCCATTGATCTTGGCTTAACACACAAATCAAACATGGCCACTCCAAACGACACTTGTCTAGTGTTACTAGTACCATTCATCCCATACTAAAGCGAGAATGGATTTAGCCATTTCTGTTACACAAGACACATTGTGTAGTCCTCAGCCTTGCTTCCAGCATATCGCAGTGCTTAAAAAATCAATTTTGCCAATTTGTCCGTCATTAATTTATCATGCTTCAGTTAAGGCAGCAAGGAAGGCTATTATTGCAGGAAGATATTGGTCATTGGGATTTGACAAGAAATGAATGCAGTTTGCAATATCGTTGTCAGCTGTGTAGTACTTTCTAAGGGTGATTTGCTTCCATGTTGGATTTATTTCAGTTCATATGAATATCATTTTTACGAAGGTGCAGTAAGTACAGGTTACTCTGTTTTATAATTAATTTGGTTTCTTTGAAATTGCATAGTTTATTCTCTCTCTCTCTCTCTCTCTCTCTCTCTCTCTCTCTCTCTCTCTCTCTCTCTCAGTTGTCTGACAGTCATATTATACATTTCAAGCATTCGTATTTGGCAAGAAATTAAGAATTAAGTTCTGCATGACAAGATGCCAAAAGAGGCAAAAATTGCCTTAAGTATAGGTTAAAAAGCAGGCAGTGTGATGTCTAGGGCCTGTTCAAAAGCCGCTGATCTGGGGACTAACTGGTCCACGGATCAAATATTGTGCGACCCACTTGAAAGCATGCTGAGGTTTAATTCCTCTGCCCCTGCAGGGACAGTGGATGTGGGAGGTAGGGAATCCATTGTCAAGTGCACACCATATTTGATCCCAAACCAGTTAGTCCTTGGATTGACTGGTTCTTATTGATGGCTCAATAGAATTCCAATTGAACTTCAACTTACAGGTAAGTCTCATTCAATTTTTAAATTTTCATGCAGATATCAGTGAGATCAACACAGAAAATATTTGATTACCTTGCTTCAATTTTGGTCCAGATAGAGAGTTGATTGCAAAGATAAATCAATAGCCTACAAGCATGAAATTAGAAAAGTATATTTTCAGTACTTGAATTAAGGATGGCAAGTTGATTTGGGGTTTATTTTTAATAAGATGACGTGATATTATAAGGCAGAATTTTTCTACACCTACCACAGTGACTCAGGGAGTGGTTTTGCAACACTTACAAGTTAACATGGTTTGACTCTGTATTTGACAACAGTGGTGCCTGCATGGAGGACCCTGTGACAGTAGGGTCACCTGGATGTCTGTGCGTCTGTCATCGTGCTGACAGATGGAGGTGACACTTTTTTTCTTGGGTCACCTCACCAGATATTGACACAGGCGAGTTCTCTGGAGATAAATTACTGCAGAGGATGACTGGTTATCACCTTGGAATACATACAGGGAATTGGGAAATCCCAGTAGAAATTGGTTTATCTGTCATTGTGAGAGACCAAAGCTTGCCAAAAAATATGGTGTATTCAATATTTCAGTCTGGTGGGCTTTTAGGGAGGATTTATTTGTCAGTCTTGGGCTTGTTGGTTTCATTATTCCCTATTTAACATTTACCAAATATATACAAATATGTGACCTGCTTGGATCTTCATGATACACATTTTATAAAGAAGTATTCCTCTGATTTCCTCAAAAAATGTGGTTGCTTGTTAGTCTTATAACCTGAAAAACATAAATGCAACCATAAAGGAGACAAAATCATTATGCCTGAGATAAATACATGAAGTCAGCCATGCTAAAATGCCTGCAGCCCATGGCAGATTGACAGGTGTTGGTTTATAACTGTGACGTCCAATAACAGATTTATCTTAGACTATCAAATTATACACTTTCTGTGTTAGAATAATTTGTTGAAATTAATATTGTAATTGATAGACATCATAATGGGTAGTAAATTGTAGGAAAGACAAAGTGACCATCCAGCTGGTAATTATGGTTATTCAGCTCATTTCTGGACACTTATCCACAGAGGAAAGCCCTCCAGAAGTTTATCAAGCTAAGTGGCACTAGTCGATCAGATCAAGGGCCCATTAATATTTAACATGCTGTAACTGTAGTCTTACAGGTAAGGTTTAGCCCCAGGTGACATTTGTGGCCAGTTGGTCAGCTTTGTCCAGTGTTAATACACCTGTCCAGGTAGACCGTCTGCTGTCTTTGAATTATGGACTTTGTGGTCATTTGGTACATTGTGATTGGTCTCTGAGTGACCCAGACAAGGGTGATTCCACAAACCCTTGATTATGCTCCGATTTGGACAAAATCATACTACCTTAAAATTTGCTTTGTAAAAAAAGGCTTTGTCCCCATTGACTACAGTGCCACTCTGTTGCTTAAAGAATGTTTGGATTTGCTTAGGGAATAGACTACTTTCACCTGAGAGGAATGATTATCATAAAATGTGCTGATCTTTTAATATGCACATTTAAACTAATCACAATGGTAGAACTGACCATTGTTATTAACTGTATATTTCTCAGTTGATGGACAGCCCTCTTTTCTTTTATCCATCCTGTATGGTGTTAACTGCATCAGCAACTCACTGGTCAGTCATTTACCTGACCACATAATTAGCCCTTAGCGGCATGACCAAATTTGACCAAAAATGAAGCTTTCAGGACTGAGGATGGAGCGTGGCGGAAGGCAGCTGAGAAAACCGTGGTTCTGTTGATCTAAGATCACTTGATATTTACTAATGTTATTACCCATTAGTCTGATAATATTTTTGTATATTTATTCCCAGTACTGTTATGAAACCCCAATAATATTTAGGTTTTGGTTTTGATTCAAAATGCCGTCTCCGGTATATATTTGTGTTAGAGGGAAAGTCACTTTGAATATATTTATGCAAACGGGTGGCCCTGAAAAGGGCTTATTGTTGGGAATGTTGTTATAACTTACCTGTATGCCCCATGCTTTCATACCTTCTGCAACTGTTTCAGAGTTAATTCTGGTAGTGTTTTTGCTTTCTGTAGACCACACAAAACAGATGTAGACATAGGAATCAACATCATATAAATGTACTTGGTTTAATCCAGACTGCAGTTTACTGACAAAAGAATTCCATGACTAGGCTGTTAGGTCACAAGTGGCTGGATTTTCTTTATAGTTACTGTCGGCAAATTAAGTCCTTACCTTGTCCATTGTTCTTTTTGTGATGAGATTAACTTTACTTCAGAATTATTGTCACAAAATTCAATTATCAATATGTCACTTTCTGTAAAATCATTGTAATATGTCAATGTGCCCCGTGAACAGGTGAATTAAAGGGAAGGTCAGTAATGATTAAGTTAATATTTACTAATAACCTAACAATGGTGTGCTATGGTCAAAAGTAGATTGATACAATTGAATGGATTGAAATAATAATACTCAGAACTAAAAGCCAATAATTAATGCAATTTCCATTATTTATATGAGAAATATTTTCGAATGATTGATAATTAGAAATTAGAAAGAAATCATTTAGTTGAGATTAAGATAGTATACTTTGTTTGTTATCAGTAAATACTGTACATAAAGACAGCTTGAATTAATTTGAGTCCTTTATTCTGTTTAAAAGCAGCATTTATTCCATGAAAGAATAGGGCATTTTAACAGTAGGAATAATCCTCTGGAGCATAATAATTGGAGTTTTTAATTGCCAGTGTGACAGATCTTAGACCAATAAAATGTTTAATTCTTCACAGACTGGATGCCAAAATCCTACTCAGCAGTTTAAATATTAGAAGGAAGAGTAAGGGAGTGAGGACATTTTTGTTCAGTAATTCTTTTTTTAACAGGAGAGGATAATTCTTTGTGACCACACGCATGCATGCATATGTACACACACACACGCACACACACACACACACACACACACACACACACACACACACTGAAACTTATCGTTGGGTGATAAGTTGCCAACAACAACATGTGTCCAGTATTTACAATGTTCAAGATCTCATTAGAAAAACAAAGCACATGGTAATCTTCACAGTCAAGTGTGAAAATTCTAATCAAATAGTAAATCCTTTTTCACCTATGGGACACAATGAGAGCACCTGCTCATGTGCTTGTAGCCGCCATCTTAAACTCGCAAACATTAGGCACTCTTTTTCTCAAGGGCGTCAACTTATCAACTTTGGACCACTGAAGGATTTAGATTCTAGAGATTGAAATTGAAGCATTATGACTGCATTAAGATTATAATTTGCAAATCTGATCCCTTTTCTCATGTGGATGTAACTTATCAGATTGGTTTGAAGTTTTTCTGTTTGGGGTTAGTTTATACCCAAGTTGGGATTAAATCCCACTTATGATCTGATTTGCATAAAGGTCTCAGTTTTCCAGAGTACGCCTTCAGTCTTTGACTAATGGAGTAAGTCAGAAATAAAAAGATGTATTTAGAATATATCATCTTTGTGATTATGAGAATTTATTCACAATAAACAAAAGTCAGGAAAAAAGAAAGATATTCTGAAATTTTGCAGAACTAAGCAGGTGATGGCAACTGTCTAATTACTACCAGTATGTTAAACTGAAAAACTTGCCCTTAAATCATTCACCATGGTTGTGTAACATGACAGTCCACAGTGTAAAGTACTGAGTACTGTTGCTGTTGCATTGCATGTTAGAAGAACCTGGTGTATTGTTCATAAACAATGCAAGTCATATTGAGAGTTAGTGAAAATAATGTTATTAAAGAAAGAGAGAGGTTAAGTCAGTCAAAAATATGATACAGAGATCTAAAATCATAGATAATTAAGGGATTAGTCTTGTATTTCACGCTATCTCTTACTTAAACCTCAATGATTCACCAGCAGCAGGGGCGGATCCAGAGATATTTTCTGACAGTCTTCCAATTTATCTTTGTTAATTCGTCCTCAATTTTTGACCGTCTTCCGACAGAAAATATTACATACCCGTCAATGTAAACTTTAAAATCTGACCGTCTTCCAGAAGACCCAGAAGACGGCCTAAATCCGCCCCTGAGCAGTCTGGCATAAGATATACAACATATATCTTCTGTTAGGTAACAAAATTAATGAAGCAGTTGATTAGAAGGTGGCATTGCTGTGATTAATGCCGAGCTCTCTGTACTGTGCAGGATGAATGATTTGCAATGAATGGTTCACTACAAGCACTGGATGGCTATGTGGTGTATAATGCCAAAGGAATCCCTCTTGTGACTTGCCAAGTGTTTCTGTTACCGCGTATTATGTGGAACTCCTTTGTTTTATATGTGTGTTTGATGTGTGTGGTATTGTTCAGTGATGTTATTGGAGCAGTGCCTTGCATTCAGAGTTCCGTTCTCTTCCATCTCCCACCTGGTGTTGTTACAGCATGTTATGTCGGATGCTTTGAATGGACATTTTATCAAATTGAAAACTTGAAAGAAAATTTGGTCACATGCAGTGGCTTCAGGGCACTGTTTCAGTGATGAAAAACAATATATTTCTGAAAAGTCTTTAGTGAAAAAAGTACCTTTTTTGTTCCAAGTTTGTTATCTCCTTCCTTCTCCCACACTTTTGTAAACTCTTTCAGGTTAGGTGCGAAGTGACTTTTCACACCTGATTTTCTAACCTTTAAGCAAGAATGCTAATTTTCTCCCTCTTGCCACTTTCATAACTCCTGTCACTGCTCTAATCACTTCATCAACCAGCACCATAACAATAGTCTAACTCTTAGAACTCAGCAAACAATACAATAAAAACCATTAAATAAGTTTTAAGGTCACCAACCTTATTGGAGGCAGTCGTTTATAACCAACCCCTCATTAGCACCATATTTTTTTCTTAGTCACTCTTTTATCTAAACCCTATAATTAAAGCTGGTCTAGCACATAATTAGAGGGGCTGTGGGTTTTAATTGGTCCAGATTGAGAGGTCATGTGACATTGAAGAGCAAATTAAGATGGCTATCAGACTCCCTGAAGGATTGGTGCCTGTTCACTTCTATTAGGTGTGCACCTGGCACATGTACACTGAAGCCAGTCAGTAGTAGTGGACTGGTCTGACAGGCAGGCAGGTGATTACAAGGATACTCTGCACTGGATTTATGCACTGGTTATAGTGAAGAACTGGACACTGCTAAAACTGTGGACATATAGATGCAGGCTCACTTCACTCTTGGATTTACAATACTGGAATATATGATTTACAGTGGTGGATTTTAACTGAGGAATATTTGCAAGAGTCATCACAAGGGAATCGTAGGCATTGTGCAGGATTGCTCTTAAAGAAAGGTTTGTCATTTCACTAGGTAAAGTTTTGCTTACTATACAGATAGCCAGATCATTACGAAATTCATTTATCTTTAGTCCTAATCTTAAGTTTGAATAATTTTATGCCTCTGGCCTACAGTTCAACCTTATTTCAAAGCTCTCATATAAGTGCAATGGAGTATTCAGAAATGTTACTAAAATATTACTTTATTAATGTACATCTTTTCATGCCCAGTTGAGCCAAGATAACCAGCTAGAGGGGAAATGGTAGCCAGAAATCTGTAGCCATGAGTTATACAGCAGAGCTGGCCCAAGGGTTAACTTACAGCAAAAATCTTCTTGTGGCAGCTCTAGCTCCTGGGGCTTCTTTTATTTTGCACTAATTAACCGATTACCACGGCTTTTGGTTATTTGTGGCATTAAGTGAAATAGCAAATGGTATCCAAGGACCTCTATAGAGTTAATTAAGGTTGAAAGTGAACATGTCAAGCTTGGAGAAATTTTCTTGAGGCAAAGATAACTGTAAGGGCTTTTATTTTGCTTTAATAACTAAGTAGGAAGAATGCTAGAAATAATGGAAATTTAAAAGATATTTTATATAGACACGTGACAACTCACTTTGATATGTATTGTTTCAGCAGGTTATAGAATTATGATTTCTTACCTTAAGAAGCCAGTCTGATCTATACATATGAATCACCTTTAATAACAACAAGGTTGCATGGAACAATGGAGGGATTAGAATGGCTTCCTCTGGTTAGAAAACCTAATCATATTTTAAGTAATTAAGGTAAAATTTAAGGTAAGAAATCATATTTTAAGTAGCGCATTTAAAAGCTAGAAAATCACAAGAAGTTGAGTAAAGAGAGAAGAACACAGACAATGGAAATGCAATGTATGGTTTGCAGACCATAAGCCAGCACCTTAATGTAATCAAGATGAAGTGATGAACATGATGTCTTGTATATTAACAACAAATGGAGAATTACATAATTTGTCCAATCTCAAGTGAGAAATGCACACCTAGAAAGCAGATCTCTACAGAGATTGATAGGTTGGAAATGAATTCATCATAAAAGGAGGACACACAAAGAAAGTGATTATTGAGTAGTAATTATAAGGTAAGGCATGAAACCTAAGGTAAGAAATGAATGCCTGCAGTGACCAAGGCACATACTGAGAGTGGATCTTCATTACTAATTATGATGTAAGAAATGAAATCTGAGACTGGCCAGGGAAGAGGTATGCATATAGATTGGTAGGAATGTGATAAGGTAAACCGTCTGCATACACATATAACCTTCAACAGCTGGAATGTGTGTAGTCTGTATACAGACCACTCCAGAGGCTCTGTTCACACATAGAAGACTGGGTACAGTACAAAACTCTTTTGTCCAGTTCATGTCCTTTCTTTATGTGAACACCATGATAATGTGACCCTATTTGAACATGCTTTTTTTTTTTTTTTTTTTTGGATTTTGGCTATAAAAATTGATTGAATGCAATCAAGCAAAATTTGATTGCTCTACCCACTGTTGCAGACCCAGCAAGGTGTAAATATGCATTTAGCATTTACTTTGCTATCTGAATGCATTGGTATGGTATGGGGCAGTAGAGCCTATTATATCATCTGTATATATGCATAACTCTATGGGCTCAAGTTATAATGAATGACCAGCTGGGTGGAAAAGGACCAGAGTCTGGGTAAGATATCAGTGTGGTTTGGGTATGAATTTCTAGTGGACATCTTCCATTGTTGAATATTCGAGTGTCTTTGTGTTTTTTCTACTTGGATACTGTGACTGGCATGGGATGTAATGGGGAGGAGGTAGGGAGGGGAGGGGAAACGGAATCTCCAGACTGAAAGCTTATCAACAGGAAGGTTCCTTGGCTATACTTTTTTTTGGATAAAATTCCTTTTACCCAAACGGGGTGGATGATTTGATTCAATAAGTACTTTTGTTGTAAACCATAAATGAATCTGTCAAAAACATTTACACATTTTACAAATTTTTGAGCTGTAATTCTTTTTGGTATATCTACAGCAGATGTCCAAAATTAATAATGCTTCACTAAAAGGAGGTTAGCTGGATGTATCAGCATTGAAAAAAAAGGTAGTTTAGAGATCACAGAATTGATTTGACAGAAGAGAAAAAACAGGCTGGCATGAGGCAGAACTTGATAAGTAGAGATTTTTTTGGTGCTTCTGTGTAAAAGTATGTTCATGGCTAATTTACAATATATATATATATCTTATTTTGGCACTTGTATGAAATCTGGAATATGATTACTCAAACACTTTTCACAGAGTAATTGCATTGTCAGTTGAGAACTGTAAATTTTTGCAATGGTAAATATCACAGAAAGGCATACATTAGATTGTGGAAAAAAAATTGAGAAAAAATGTCAGTGTCATTTTGATTAGACCGAGCACAAGTGTTCCTGAACTAAGACAGATGATTCATTCAGTGGGTAGCCCCCATCCCCCATGTAGTCTTGTGGAAGGAAATTGTGATGTCAAAAGAAGGAGCTGTTGCCAGTGTCAGAGCAGGTGAACAGGAAATAGAGAGGCATGTAGGACAGGTGTATCCCCATCTCGCTACCTTATTATCTACCTGCCGCCTATTTGCTGGATTACATGTACAGGGGCTGATACATTGACTTGCTGATCCGATTTACATAGACTACAGTTGATATGTTATAAGTCATTATTGTCAGATTTTTTTTCATATAACACAATCATGTCTATGATTTCTTTATATATTTCACTAGCTTATATATAATTAAAGATTTTTAATGCCTAACATTGCCCAGCTAATGGCTGGTCCCATCCTTTCTGAGCTGAATGCTGGAAAATTTTTTGTTTTATCATATACGTAAAAAAATTGAAATGTAATATTGTTTTTTTGTTAAATGAATGCTTGATTTAGCTCAGCATAATGATATGGTTTAAAGCGTTTAATGTAAATGGAATTTTTTCATAGTCTGAACCCAGTGTGTTTTATTAGGAAGTGTGTATTAACATTACTGGAGAAGCTCTAAGTTGGTATCTGCACTGCTTCACAAAGAGAGTTTCCGAGCGTGACAGTTATTAATTTGTTGCTCTGTGATAGAATCAGATGAAAGTAGCCTAAATGAACCGAGAGCTTTTACGAGCTGATCGGCAATTTCCGTTCACCCATTGCAATACAAATTACAGAAATAATGAACTAGAGCTGTGCTCAGGATTTAATACAAAATTGCCAGTGAACTTGATGTGTTAATTCTTTTCTGATGCCAAGTAATGTGATCTGTTTTCTTTGTCTTTTGGTATTGATGGCACCTTCTAAAACAGAAAAATGATTTGTAAGACATGTTTACAAAGAGTCATGCAAAAGCTTATACTATAGATGTTCAACTCCTCAAATAACTGAATTATTATTTTCTTTCAAATCTATCAATGGAATAAGATGAATGTCTGTATAGCATTACACCACATCTGTGTACTGCATGTAAAATAACATGTTGGCTTGTATTGTGACAATCGCAACTACTGGCTGACTTTGGTGGGGAAAAAAGGAATTGTCACTGATAAAATTTCTCAAAGTAATTAATTTGTTTTTAAAGTCCTGAAATTTTGATTACTAAGTTTTAAATAGAGAGTTGAGTTTGAGGCAGATTAGTTCATTTAAGATATGTTACCATTGTATTGCCAAAAAGGTAAACTAAATATTAACTGTAAAGGTATCCTGCAGTGATTTTTTCTTCAATACTGTAAGAGCGAAAGACTCATTCGTAAGTTATCATATCAACATCTTCTGGCAAATGTTAAAAATAATTTTGTCTCCCCTGGATGATGTTTGCAGAAGTAGAAACAAATCAAGCCTGTCGTTATCTAATATTATGTGACAGCTGCAGCAATTGAAGTGAGTGTATTTCTGCTGCAGATAGCACAGAGTGGAGGAGTATTAATAAACCCAGATTGGGAAAGAAAAAAAAAACAATTAATTGGATCTGGATAGAGTTACAGCATTTCAATTTCCAAAGCATAGGGACAGATGGGGAAGACATTAGTTTGGATATAAATTCATTAAGTACTGGTGGCATTTGGGTGTTTTTTATGCAAGTTGGCTTCGAATTTCAATGTGGACTGAAAATTGCACATGGACAAAGGTGGCATTTTTAACAGAAATAAAGGCTGCAGTTTTTGTAGAAGATCAGGTGATACCGCAGCTTTTTATAAAAGAATAACTAGCTTGTGTGATGATGATACAATATTGATTGTATAATTGTTTTGCACTTGTGATGGTGGATTTATGAACTGATAGCCAGGCAGTGGTATATTCTAGATTACATATATATGTAGGTAGACCACAGTTTCATTTAAAAAGCACCATTTACACCCATAGTCTTTCCACTATCACACAGTAAATTAGGACTTACATAAGTACATGAATGAGGTACATGATAACTGCTGGTTATCATTTTGATGACACCTCTTTTCAACTGAATATATTTCATAGCATGATGTATATTTTTAGTATGACAAATCGGCTACATGATAACTCTATATATATGTGTATATCATCATTTTGATACCATCTCCCCGTTAAACAGAAAAGGATTTATATAATGAAGCATTAGCTTATACCACCATATTACATGCGAAGTGAAATTTAATGCAAGGCGAGTCTTTGTTATCACCTGATACAGGTGTGCATCTTACCTGGATATAATGAGTTGTAATGACAATGATGATCAGCTATATGATAGAGGTGACAGATGGAGAAGACATCGGGCACTGACTTGAACAGAAGGACTGGACTTTCAAGGGGCACTTTGCTGGACAGTTTGTGGACGTAGTGCCAATACAGTGGACAATCGGAGATTGTTGAAGAGAGACTGACAGCCAGTGAACATTATTTGCAAGTATGCTGTCTTAAAAGATAGGATCAGTGACCTGTATAGGACTGTTATTAGAAGAGTTATGGCACTGGGAGGATTTTGTCCTGGACTTTATTTAGTTGGACATACTGATAAATGTTGAGTAATGACGATACTCTTGGTATTTCAACAGTGTTAATTAACACATACATAGGTCTGCTCATGTTTGCATACTCTACCAGTTAGAATATGTACAACCACATCATGAATGCAACATGAGGGAATTTGAAATTGTAATGGATAATGTCTTACAGCAGTAATATGTATAGTTTAAAAATCAGTATCTAAATGAAAAATCTTTTTTTTTTTTTTTTTTTTTTGTGTTATATATATGACTTTTCATAAAAGCAGAGAAGGTAGGGAAAGCTGGAGTAACCTACTCTCTCTTTCTCTTTCTCCCATGGCATAAAACTTTATGATATTTTCTTATTGATAGGTCGTAACCCGTTGTGAAAACTGTGCTACTGTTATGGTTAATTAAGTACAACTGCCAGGATACTTGACTTTATTCCATTAGATGGACAGGTGGAATTATCGATGTCATATTATTTGTGGCCTTGGAGTTGATGATCCCAGGTCATCGGAAATTACTGCTATCATTGCTTCATTATATCTTATTTCTGTTGAATATTTGGAATGACATGCGGAAATTGTTGCATACTGAATGAAGCTTCTATTATGTATAAAGTTAGGCAACAGATGATTGAAAGTATAATTGCTTTTAAATTAATCAGAAATAAATGCTAGGATCTGTTAAATTCATAACAGAACTAATGCAAATGGCATGAATATACATGGTTTTGATGTCAGGCATTATTGCAATAGGTCTCTGACGCATTTCTTTAAAAGGTATGATTTGTGTGCTAAACTGCAAGACTATTTTAAGTATTTTAATAGTTGTCAAGCTGACCTGTATATATTGAATCAAAGATGACCATAGGGGATCTTTTTTAAATATATAAATATTTTGTGTACTTTCAGAATTGAGCAACTGCCTCTCTCCATGTCCCATGGTGCTATGAGGGTTGGAGTTTAGACCACCATGAGTACGCTGAGGGGGAATCTGTGGGTCCTGGTGCTGGTAGCCATCTTCTACAGTGAGTATATACTCATCAATGGGCATAATGAGTTGTGTGCGTGTTCACACAGGTACATATGCATGTTTGTTCGCACAGCCACATATGGGTCTATGTGAATACGAGTATGCATGTGTATCATGAAGTGCTCTTAATTTGTCCCAATAAGACGACACCAGACCTTAAAATGTTAAAATTTGTTCATGAAATCAGTTGAAATGTGAGTCTTTAGTGCATGTCCAATAGGTTGAAAATTTTCAAGCTCATCAAATTGGAATTATTTATAGAAGTGATAATAAATATATAGTCACCTTAATTCAGCAAGTCCTTTCCACATTACCTGCTCTATAAGAATCAAAGTTGACTTCTATGTAACATGTCAAGACACCCATAAAGTTTGTTGTGGGAGCTGGACCTTTCTTGGGTGGGAATCATGGGGAACATGATTTTGGTACCATCAAGATGGATAATACATTTTTGGCACATTCCTATAAGGCAGAGATTGATCAGGTGGTCTCAGCCCACAGGTACTTATGTCATTGATAGGAACACACAACTGGTTCTCTGTCTCTCTCTCTCTCTCTCTCTCTCTCTCTCACACACACACACACACACACACACACTTGGAAGATGCTAACTTTCAAAATCTTCAATTTCTGTGTTGTGCTTTTTTGCAACAGCAGAAGTATTTTATGTATATATTATGAATTACTACATTTATAAGAGTGCCGTGGAATAGAGTTTATAACCTTGCTACAACAGAACAATTTTTGCTTCCTTACGTGTATTGTAATTCACAATAAAGCATTCAAGGTTGTCAAATTTTGACCTTAAAAGTTGCTAAAAGTGGCCAGATGAGCAATTGTAAAGCTTAAGGTCAAAAATGTTAATATATGATCACCAGCTTAAGTACGTGTTTTTGTCCTCAATGGTTTTTGTTGTACTGGCAGAGTACTGGAAAGTTTTAAGGCCGCCTGTGTCTTGTCTCTACGTGTGGCATGGCCTGTTGTATTTTGCACATTGAAAAGGATTTTTCAGATACCATTAGAGTAAATCGCCCAATTTGACCTGCAGAAAATACTTCTAAGCCGGAAAACTTATATACATTACAGAACTGGTAAAAATCCATTTTTAACCCCTTGCTGGTGATGTGCATTTATATTGAATTAAGAAGAACCCCTCGGCTTGGAAATAGCTTTTAAATTCCCTCCCCACGCTTGACCAGGGTTGACATCGCTCAGACCATTCATTCTTTCTAATACAATTTGTTGCCTTTGGGTTTTCATTTTGTGTTCAAATTAAAGGAAGGGGATTATTGATAATATTATCCCTATTGCTATCAAGTAATGGTATTTGATGTAGATTTCCCCCTCAAGAGATGCCAGGTTTGGAACCATTCTGAAGTGGATGATGTCAAAAGATGATCCGGCTATCAAAATGAAATCAAGCTGCGCGTGTGGCACCTCAATTGAAATTAATGATCGGGCAGATTTGATAGTTATATGCATATATAAGAGGAAGGAGTTTTTTTGGAATTGTTCACCTGGGGGCCAAGAAATTAATTGGAACTGGCGTTTTGAAGTTTGCAGTGCCAAAATATCATCTTGATGTCAGGGAGATATGAAGTTGAGAGTGGCAACTCAATTTAAACCGATATGTCTGGCAGGTTTGATTTTATGCAAGTCTGTTTGGCTGGTTTTTGGGGAAATAACTGCGTGAAACTGTTTTAAATGAGTTTGACATCTGAAAAAAAGGGCTATTGTTGTAGGTGACTGATCATGTCTCAGCCATTTTCAATCATGGATGATACCCTTGCCCTTATTACTGTGTTACCATCCAATATATCAGAATAGAGGATCTTTATTCCATCCCACAGACCTCCTTTAAAATATAGTAATTCCTGAAAAAAGCAGGTACAAATTCCCCTTGCTGTAACACAAAATATTCATTCAACTATGCCCAAAATTGTTCGTCCAAGAAAGATATTAGATAAGTGAAAAAACTTCCCCAAGTGACAATAGATGGCATTGAACAAGATAACCCAAACAACTCCAATATTGTGATACCTGAAGGGTTGGAAGATTGAAAAGTTGAAAAAGATCCAAAAGTTGAGCAGATACTTGAAAGAGCCAGTGTGAGAAGGAGATGATACAATAACAACAGAAAAGCAGTTCTTTTTTAAGATGATAAAGAAATGTTCTAAATGAAATAAAAAAGGCAAACAGCAGCCAGTGGCAAATGAAAAGTATCTCACACCCAGATGAGATCTTCCCAAGGTCACAACTACTGTGTAGTGGGCTGGCAGGTGCTTTGTCTATGTAACACTACCTCTTGGGGCTCCTGTAGCCTACAGAGTATTTGTTGCTTTAGTGCACTGGTTTCCTGTGCTTCTGTCTAGACATCTGTCAGAAAGGAGCTGAGAAAAAGCAGGGATACCCAGGGATGGGGGAGGGGATAGCTGAGGGGATGCAGAAAAACAG
The DNA here is from genome assembly GCF_051362555.1 of Lingula anatina. Classification (NCBI taxonomy): domain Eukaryota; kingdom Metazoa; phylum Brachiopoda; class Lingulata; order Lingulida; family Lingulidae; genus Lingula; species Lingula anatina. The sequence continues at coordinate 18,282,891 of NC_141773.1, read as the reverse complement.
GGATACCCAGAAAAGTGGGAAAAGGTTGGGTATCTTAGGGGGTGAGGAAAAGCAGGGATACTCAGCGAGAGGATATCAAAGGGGATGAAAAAATAGATAAAATTATAGAGAGAGAATGGGGTAAGATTTCTAAAGGATAAGAAAATTGAGGGGTGTCAAATACCCCGTTCACACTACGCTCAGTTATCCGGATAAGTTGCGAATTAGGTCACAATTCGAATAAATGCAGTAGTGTGAACGCAAGAGGATTTTGAAAATGCGCATTTTCAAAATCCTGCAAGCGAGGTGGATTTCTAAGCGCGATCCGGATAACTTACCGGAATCGACACCTGTACAGATCTTACTGCGCATGTGTGCAGATAAGTGCGGGTATCTATGAACGCTGGTTTATTACTTTAGCGATTGCACCAAACGTATTTGGAGGTCACCACTCACTACAACATGAGGAAACAAACTTATTTTGCTACCTTATACTTCTCAAGAATGCTGGAATGTCTTTTGAGTTGCATTTGTCGTCACAAATTTTTGTTGATATTTTAAGATTTCCTGTGCGGCGCATGCGCGAGTGTTCAAAACAGGAAGTTAAACCTGAAATTTTCAACGTGGGATTCGGATTCGCTTAGCGAGTGTGAACGCAATACCGAATCGGATTCCTTACGAAAAATCCGAATTATAGAAATGCGCATTTTGGCAACTGTAGTGTGAACGGGGTATAAGTGCAGCTAAAAAACACTAAGGGATACAAGGGAGAAAGTCGGACAGGGTGTCAGTTAAAATGAGAAAGAGCAGGGTGCCATAATTTAGGTATTGGATGATAAAAACAGATCAGCACTACTAATGGGAATCTAAGCAATAAGTGGACTTGTGGTCTAGAATTGCTTCTTAAAGAAAATCACATGAGTCTGGTGTCTGTATTAAGGGGAGGTTAGCTGGTTACAGAATGGCCTTTCTGTTCTGGGTCACATTGAGAGTGGGCGTGGCAGATGAGCAGGTGATAGCTTACCTGTACTTCAACTGGAGTGGACAGGTATTGTTACACCAGTAATGGGAATCTTAATAAAGAAAACATTAAGGTAAGAGGTAGATTACTATGGTGTAGACTTGCCATCTGGCATGACACATGGTGGTCAGGGGTTATTCATCTTTAAAGTGCCACTTCAACATTGCTGAAATTCTTATATATTTGTGATATGTTAGTCTTTGAATTCTGCAAAGTTCAAATGTTGTCTGAAGTAGCTTAATGGAATATCTGGTCATTTCGGCTTGAATATCTGAACATTTCCTTCATTCTGTACCTACTAATCACAAGTGAAGTAAACTGCCATCTATATGATATTGCAAATGTTCCACATTAGATGAATTCACATGAACAGTCACATGAACAGAAAAGTGATTGAAAAAAGTTCTTCAAACATCTCAATCCAAAGTTCCAGTCCCTCTTTCTCCCTCATCTGTCTATCCATTATTGCAGCTGTTGTTTCCTCAAGCCTTTGTAAACTTGATCTTCATCCTCTGTGTGAGTCATTGCCTTCACAAAACAAACAAAAAATTAACAAAAAAACATGCCTACACCACTCTATCATTCTCTATGGCTGAGGAGGACATGGGCTGCCAGATTTAATAAAGTTGTTGTTGTTGTTTACACGTGATACATCACAATGGTTGCTTTTAACAGGTGAGTGATTGAGTATTTGTCACACCAAAAGTTTGAAGTCTAGTATGACCATGTCCACGCTTATTTGCAGAAGTGCATGCAAATGAGAACTGCTAAAAATTAAGTTGTTAATGATGACAAAACACACTCTTCCTGATTTACATGATGCCTTCAATTAAAATGGTCTCCACTCTTGGTTGGTTGTGAGTTGCTAGTTCCACTTACAAATTCTGAATTTTTCTCAGGTTGGGGGAGGAGAGGAGAATAAATTTTACTATACTGCTATAATTGAACCTTGTTATGATAGAAAATCATGCTGTAGCAAAGCACAAAAATATTTCGGAGACATCGATTCCTAACAGAAATATTAAAAATGGAATAAGTCTGTGGGTTTATTCACATGTTTATTGGGAAATTTAAAACAACAATAATGAAATCACAAATGCCAAGATGTCTCATTGGGATTGTCTCTGCTGCATAAGAAATCACATTAAAAGATTACAGATATGATGGCATGAAATAGTCTAAATGGGATTCTAATCTTTCTTCACTTAGAGTTGTCCCACAGGGGTATGAGGCCATGATAAATTTCTATCTGAATGTTAGATAAACTCTCTGCAAGATGCTGCCTTGCAGTCTCACTTCAAATAAACACTTGTGTTAAAGCTTGCCAGTCTGCTTGGAAGGAGATGTGTACATCAGACACATGACATAATATGTATGTGTCACAGTGCAGGCGCATTTGTGTGCATGCATGCATCTGTTTTTGTGTCTTCTTGTATGGCTATACCTGCATGAAAGGGATATAAAGTGCTAATGTGGCAAATAAATTCATATATTTAGAGTCCGGAAGAATTTCTGTCTTTACCAGTATGCTTATGTCAGTTGTTTGTCTATTCACCTCTAGTTCATTAACAATTCAACTCGAGATGTATGAGGGTTCTGTAGCATTAACTACATACCATCAGAAATCTCATGGGTTTTCTATCATTTTGTTCTACATCAAATCTTCATCACAGTCCACGACATAAGCTATTTTGTCCCTATAAAGTTGGCTTCTCTGTGGCAGGGGCCTGGTCTCATAAAGGAACTTCAGTTCAAAAGATGTTTTTTACTTAAAAACAAAAAAGTCTATTTTGAGGAAAGACGAACAGTTCATTTGATTGCATTATTTTTCCCATTAAAAAAAAAACAAGAATGGCTTTCTCAGTTCTTTTCTTGGACTCGTAGTTTTTTTCTGGCACAGAAGTAGCCAATATTAAAAGTAAAGATCAACTCATGATTTGAAATTCTTTTGTGAAGCCAGATCCACATGCAGTCTGAGAATGGAGAGATAGGGACATCTCATGGGTTTTCAGACAATTTGTAGAATTGCTGGTAGTTACCAGCTTGGATCAATACCAAAGATGATTAGGGACTAAGATAGCAAGAACTTAGCTGGGATAAAGAACGATATGTCCACTAAGCAGAGAACTGAAATCCATGAAATTTATTTTGGTTTATCAAAAAAAAAAAAGCAACAGCAACAACCAAAACATTTATTTCATTTTGATACTGAAAATTACAAACACAGATAAGAATAATCGAATAGTCATATGGGTTTTTAAAGTCAATAGTTTGGATAGTTTCCCAAATGCACTTTGTGAAACAAATTGCATTTATATATTGATTTTTTTTTAATCTGTGACTGGAAAGGTTCTCCAATATTGGCAGATGTTCAAACATATCAAAAATGTTTTTGAGACATCATTTTTAGTTCATCCAATTTTGACAATGGTTCAGAAATTTAAGTGGTTCAAGTTAAGAAAGAGAGAACAGAACATTTATAGGTATGCTAGATGACCCCTAAAGAGCCCCAACTTTGAATAAAACAAAAGGAAAATATCGATTACTTAATTGTGTGAAAAGATTTCAATCTTGGCCCCTTCCGTTGTTTTTGGGGGCTTATTTAATCTAGCAGGTTTGGTGGTATAATCAAATTTTCTGAACACAGAAGTGACTTTGAATATGATAAGGAAAGGTCAATTTGGAATAGGCTGGGAGGTTTTAACAAGTTGGGATGCCAAATAACACTTGTTCTGTGTTTGCACTGCACAGCGTATTATCAGCACTTTTAAGTAATTGTTTTTCAGCAAAAAAGCCAGGCTTTTTCAATAACCTGTTACCAGAGTGTTTTTGCCTCTGTTAACTAACACCACTAAAAATAGCAATTTGCAGTTGCCCTAATGTCTCTCATCTCTACTCTCTCCTTCCTTCCCTCTCTCCCACTCTCCTTCTATCTCCTCTCCCCCTCTCTCTCCCTCTCTCTCTCAATATGCATGTGTGAGTACATCGAAAATGTGGTATTCCCCTGCTGGTTCTTCAGTAGTCAGTCCACTTATTTCATGTTTTCTTAAAACACATGCTTAGACTGTAAATGACCACAGGGCCATCCTTTCCACAATAAATTGTTTTGCTGACTCATAAATATGTGTAGTGGAGATGATTTGAACAAGTGGAAAGCATATTGGACTGCAGGGTGGTTTGCACTGAGAGGTGATGACTTAACAAACCACAAGTGGTGAATTTATTGACTGACCATATGTTTCATCAAGTCACATTTTAATGGGTTGATTACACGAAATCAATGGGTTGATTACACGAAATGTGCGAAACAGAAAGAATACAATGACAATTTTCTTTAGCCCTTAACCTGAATACTTTTCAGTAGTAAAAGAATACAAGGAATGAATTATAACATATTAAATGAATTTTTTTTCAAAAACAGTAACTTTAAAGCTTTATTTATGAAATGCAGGAATTTTTGCTTAATTTCACCCAAATACTTTATCAATAGTGAACAGTAGATGGCTAATATTGAAAAGCCAGATAAATACACTGGTAATCATGGTGTTGATATCCCCAAGGACAAAAGCAGAGATAACCTAAAGAATTTATCTCAAAAAATTCCTGAAGTAAAATTGAATTTGGGGAGTTTCTCATCAATGCTATGATTAGGGTATCTTTTATTTCCAATTCCTGAGTCAATCATTTATGGGAAATCATGTAGTGAATCACTAATTACCTGCTCCCAAGGCCATTATTGTTCCACTGGACAATTACCATATTTATTTCAAATGGCGCCAGAAAGTCGCCAAGAATGTGTCAGAATTCCACACCATGGTCATTTGAGATGGTCATTTGATGACTGTTGGAGGGTTCTTACATCAGCACTCAACACTTCTTGGAATCTGTTAATGAAGTAATTGTTGAGACTTGTGAAGAGAGCCTCTAGTGAGCAATGCCATGGCAACATGTAAATGAGTTGTCTGGATGTCTGAGTATGGCTGAGCTGTTGGCAACTAACTCCAGATCTGGAGTAACCAGCAATGGCTTCCTTATCCTCATCATTTTATTCCCTTAGATTCAGTGTGAAACTGGTTGTATATATGACATATTGCTTCATAACTGCAAAAAACTCAATACTTTGTTTAAGAAATGGTATGCAAATTGCTGTACACACTAAATGTTCATTGCTGATGAACATTTTTGGAGTCTTTTAGTAAACAATAACTACTGGTCTTTAAGAAAACTCCACATTACAGCTACTAGAACCATTATGACCAACTGATTTGGACAGTGATCTTCTGATGGCTGGTCATTGTTATAGTCACTTTTAGTATCAGAAGTCTCCTTAGACCCCATTCTTATAGATTTTAGATCGATCTATCCCTGTGGGGAGTCTCACTAGATTACTTTCAGCTTAGCCGGCTCAAGCGTCTGTCCCGCCTACTAAAAGCTGTAAAGGGTAAATAACTATGGTGTGCGCTCGGCTGACTGCAATTTAGCGTGAACCCCCAGGGAGTTAGGTCGATCTAAATCTTAATCTCTGGATCGATCTAAATCTCTGGGAATGCACCCTTAGAAACTCCCTCATGTGGTAGACTAGGCACAAGACACCCAAGAAGGTTCCACTCAACCAGATGTTCTTTTGACTGACAGTTGGGGTTTGACAGTATTGGGTTTATAATGTGGCGGGGTACGGAACCATTCTGGCAGGTGCCATTGGCCCCTCTGTCATCATTATCATAGTGTTTGATACAAAATACTTTTGGTAAGGAGTTGGGTTGCCCTTTTCTTAACTGGCCATGGAAAGTTAGTCCTATATATGAATGTGGAAATATCGTCCTTCTATTAATGGCAAAAAACTAGGAGGGGGGATAAAGCCATCCTTGGCATGCAAGTCTGTTTTAACACCAGCCAGAGTGGAACTACACTAGCATAGGCCTGCCTGTTGTTGCTTAACCAAACACCCAGCCTTCTAGACCTGTGTATAGGCCACTGGGTGTGGATTTTATAAATCTTGGACAGTGTTTTACCCCCAACAGCTAAAGCAATAAGCAGTGTTGATTCTGTAAGCAGACATTTCATGGTCAGTTTGATGGAGGTGTGACACTTATCATCAGGTAATTGGATGCTGGATATCTGGACAGTGTACACCCAAGTGGTGGCTGAGAATGTTTGATGTTTTGACAAGGTCATAGGTTTGGACATGTGCCATTTCTCTGCAGTGTGCCTAGCCCCTCCCTCCACAAATGAAAGTTTTGCTCTCTGAAAATCAAAAAGTAAAACTTTGGCCTTGTTTTTCTGCAGTTTTTACAACTATTTATTCAACTTTTAGTTATACTTTGAGATAATGACAATTCTAAGTATTGGCATAACGGAGAAACAATCCCTCTCAGTAATGACTGTCTGTTTTTATATATGAGGACACCAGAGCTGGGGAGGAGGGGGGGGGGGGGGGGGGGGGAGCTCATTATGGTCATGCAGCAGGCATTGGCTTAGTCATTGACATGTATACACACAATGAATATTTGTTATGTACAGGTAAATTTAGGAATAACTTTCAGGGTACACATCCTTATCACAGTCTTGGATAAGATTAGCCAAGTTGCATTGGTGCTGTAGTTGTTGGAGTAAGCACTGTATTGGCTTGAAAGTGCTTGCATCCTTTTGGCACTCTTGGACACTCAAACATGTTTGTTGCTGTGCATGTTTCCCTCCCCTTCAAACTTGTTCTAAATGTCAAAACAAACAGCTATCAGACAGCTCTCTGAGTGGAGATACAACAATCACCCACACAACCTTTTGAGAGAGCCGACTACTGATATTGCCCCGTAGTATATTGTGCCTTTAGAGCCTGGTTCTGCGAGATTGTTCTCGTTAAGTGGATATGGATTGACGCTACAGTTTAATAGTTTCTCAGACTTAAGGTGCCTAGTAATGTCGTACGATAAGAAATGAGCAGAAAAATGGCTTTTGGCATTCAGTAGTCTTGTTTGATATAGATATGATATAGATTTCTAGTCCGATTTGCCTACTACATATAACTAATACAAAATAGTACATTCATGATTTAGTGTTCTCATAAGTTGGTGTAGTAAAATGTTGTCTCAGTAATTTCACTTTTGTCTAAGATATGTACACATGGCCATTATGTATGGAAGAGAATTGGTTTCAATTACTTGCAATAGAGTGTTTAAATGTTAAGAATAGTTTGTAGCCTGATATTAGTAGAAATGTGTGTGCATGCATCTGTGTTACTTGAATGTGTGAGGGGGTCATATAAATATGCATGCATGCATGCCTATGCACATGCACATTTGACCCACCCCTTTGCAATGGCAAAATGAGTCCCAATTTGAACATTGGTCTAAGAAGCTCTTAGTAGGGATGTGTATACAAAGCAACCCACCCAAGTGGAATGTACATTAAAAAAAAAACAGCAGTATTAGTATTATTGTAGTTCAAGCATTGTGATTCCAAACACCTCAGAAAATCCTCCATTTTGTTTTGACTCTGAGATCGGGAAGGATTAATGAGTTGTAAAATATCAGGACGAGAACATTATACAAACATTCAGAAACAATACCAACACAGCAGACAAAAGATAAATATTTTTCCTCCTGAAGACCACACTTGGAGTAGAAGAATAGGTTGCTGCTGTCTTCCTTTTCCCATAGATTCTTGTTTGTGAATGAATTTTGTCAAACAGTGATGTTGATTTGAAGATGTCGGTTGTTAAAAAAATGAAAATACAGTGAGTTATATGCCATTAAAAAGGTGATTGAAGGATTCTGGAGTATGGAAATTTTATGTGTAGACTTTGGCAGTGTGTGGTGGTTTTCTATTTTCATGATCATTTTGAATGAAGGCAAGGGTGTGTATTGTTGTCACACACATGTCATGGCCTGCATGTGTGTTTGTGCATGCGTGCATGCCTGTGCGCATTTATTTGTGTACGTATTTCCTCATTCTTCAAAACTACTGTTTACATTGCTTGTCAAAGAAATAAGTGCCATAATTATAAAAATATATTTCAATTGTCCTCATAATGAAAAGCACTTGAAGCTATGTCTGAAAAAAATGTGCTTGCTACAGGTGTTTATTTGTAAGTTGAAAACTATTGTGTCAGATTTAATTGAATAGTTTTAAAGTCCATGTTCTTATCTTGGAGATATTTTCCATTTGTAGGTTTTTAAGATGATTGTGACCCTAAAAGCTTTTAACTAAAAATTCTTTGCTTGAAAAAAGTGGAACTAAAAAAGACATTCAGAGAAAGAAAAAAAATTGGCTTAGAAGTCCAAGGACCATGAAGGCGTTGTGAAGTTATGTTGGACAGGGAAAAGTTTTTCAGGGTGAAATGTTTGTTCTGCCTTTCTTCTTCTGCTCCTTTGATGTTTTGTCAGATATACTTTCATTCACCCCTGTCAAGGAAGGCGAAGTTGGACCTCTACACTCAGGGTCATTTTTTTGGCATTTGATCACAAAAAAGACCATTTCTTTGGGCTTGCAGTACAAGCCATTTCAGATGGCCAGGTTAGTTTTTAGGAGGCAATGTCATGGGGTTATCTAGATGGGGACAATGCAGAAAAAATGCAATGTGTTTATAATGTTGGTTCGTTCAAGTTAGAGTTTACAGGTCTCCCTGAAATCTAGTTCATTATTTTGATTGTGTTTCAACCATTTGATTCAACATCCTGACAAACTGCCTTTTCTTTTGTCCTTTTTCATTGTAATTCTGGTTTATAGCAGTACATTCCAATTCAGCTGAATTACAAGAATAATATATTATAACTTGTGGGAACTTATTTTTAAGCAACTGCGTTCAAATGAAATGAAAGTGAATGAATGTCATTTACTTTTAACAAATGTTCCTGGGCCATGCACTTGCCCTTTATGACCTCAGCTAATCATTTAATCTCCATGGGTGGCAAGAGAAGATATTTTTTATTACTGTTGAGATTGCCTGTTTATTAAACACTTGTAGGAAACCCTACTGTATTTCTGAATGTAATATATCATGCATGCTAAGAGTTAAATGGATGGTTGCCTTTGTTAAGAAAAAGAGAAGAGGTTTAGAAATTGAGTTGCATATAAAGCACAGCTGCATTTATTTTGACAACGTCAAAGTTTGTGAGACCAAAGTGATTCGTTTGTCAGTAAGTCAATTGTTTCTGAAAATGTTTTTGTCCAAAATAAAAAGAGAAATCACCACTTTTTGTGAGGTTTGCTTGTGCTTTTAAACTAAAACTTGAGCCTTTTTTGATATTTAAAGCACAATACAAAAATGAATGTTTTATCTTACAACACAACCTACCAGAGTGATAACCTCAATGGAATTCTAGTGGATGATCTTCTACACACAGGCAATTGGAATGCTTGCATTTCCGCCACCTGTTATATCTCTCAGTGCTATTTTTTTCTGGTAAAAAAACAGCCTTAAAATAACCAAAGGAAAAGGGTTAGGAAAAAGCACAGCCATTAGTCTAGGAGAAAAGTGGTAAAGAAATAAACATTAGGGTTGCCACACTGATGTAGACTGTTATCCAAGATGCCCATTGACCAAATGTCTTGCTGAAATCACAGGCATAGATTACTGAAACAATAAATACATCTTTTACTTAAATTTTCTCTTCAAATCTAATTAAAGACAGGGTGCACAAATCTGGTATCACTTTTCATTTAGTGAAAGAAACTTATGATTGATAAAAATTAATAGACCTAGAGATAAATTATTTAGAAAACTCATTTTGTATAGGCACCATAGAGTGGAATACAATGAATTCAGTCTTATGATTGCAACATAATGCCTTTGGTTCATTCTTCTTTATCTTCTTCAGTTATATAATTATAACCTGCATTTATCCCCCCCCCCCCCCCCCCCCCCCCCCCCCAATTTTACATTTCACGAAATGTAGTATCAAGTACAATATTTTTAATTAAAAAAATCATCTTCAAGTGTTCAAATTTGCTTGTTTTTGTCATTTCAGACATAGTGGCTGAAACCATCCACCCCAACCCCCGTATAGTTGAAAACCCCACTGATGCCTACGTGGCAAGGAATGAACCCGCAACCTTGAACTGTGGGGCCGAGGGCATGCCTAAGCCCACCATCACGTGGTACAAAGACGGCGTGCCAGTGATAACGTCCAACGAGGATACAGCATCGCACAGGATGTTACTGCCCAATGGTCAATTGTTCTTTTTAAGGATTATACACAACAAGAACAACAAGCCAGATGTAGGGACATATTACTGCAATGCTACTAATATCCATGGAAGTGCAATAAGTAGGAACGCAACCTTGGAAATAGCAGGTAAGGAAGGCCCTTTTGATATCAAGCGGTATAGTTTTTTGGATCCAGTTTGAGCGATTAGTGACTTTGTAGCCTGGCTTTTACATAAGAATGTATATTCGCGCTCAACACAGCCACATAAGTTGATTATTTTTTAATAGTACATTGGAGCTTGTGAAATGGTTTAAAATCCACATAGCATAGTTACTTGCTAGACAA